>NC_062519.1:40203838-40356338 GCF_022655615.1 Tachysurus fulvidraco
ATAGATAGATAGATAGATAGATAGATAGACAGACAGATAAACATAGATAGATAGACAGATAAACATAGATAGATAGATAGATAGATAGATAGATAGATAGATAGATAGATAGATAGATAGATAGATAGATAGATAGATAGATAGATAGATAAACATAGATAGATAGATAGATAGATAGATAGATAGATAGATAGATAGATAGATAGATAGATAGATAGATAGATAGATAGAAAAACAGACAGATAGACAGACAGACAGACAGACAGACAGACAGACAGATAGATAGATAGATAGATAGATAGATAGATAGATAGATAGATAGACAGATAAACATAGATAGATAGACAGATAAACATAGATAGATAGATAGATAGATAGATAGATAGATAGATAGATAGATAGATAGATAGATAGATAGATAGAAAAACAGACAGATAGATAGATAAACAGACAGACAGATAGATAAACAGACAGATAGATAGATAGATAGATAAACAGACAGATAGATAGATAGATAAACAGACAGAGATAGACAGAAACATAGATAGATAGATAGATAGATAGATAGATAGATAGATAGATAGATAGATAGATAGATAGATAGATAGATAGATAGACAGAAAAACAGACAGATAGATAGATAAACAGACAGACAGATAGATAGATAGATAGATCGATAGATAGATAGATAGATAGATAGATAGATAGATAGATAGATAGATAGATAGATAGATAGAAAAACAGACAGATAGATAGATAAACAGACAGACAGATAGATAAACAGACAGATAGATAGATAGATAAACAGACAGATAGATAGATAGATAAACAGACAGATAGATAGACAGATAAACATAGATAGATAGATAGATAGATAGATAGATAGATAGATAGATAGATAGATAGATAGATAGATAGATAGAAAAACAGACAGATAGATAGATAAACAGACAGACAGATAGATAGATAGATAAACATAGATAGATAGATAGATAGATAGATAGATAGATAGATAGATAGATAGATAGATAGATAGATAGATGCTGTAAATGTAAATAATGATTATACCTTTATCAGCAGAGCAAAGTACTCTCCTTCGATGTAGTTGTCAGTTTTCAGGTAGATTTCACGTAGCTCGCTCGCTCCCACCGGATTATATTTGGAGTTGAACTTGTCGAAACGATGAAACGTCTGCCTGCCCTGTGTGAGATTAACGTCGGCTCGGGTTAGAGTCAAAGTGCGGAGAATGACAGACTTTTTCCCACCAGGGTTAGATGGCTCACAGTGCTGCACGTGTGGATTAAACATATACGCCACCGATAAAACGTCTTAAAAATCCTAAAAGTCCGACGTCCTTTTAAATAATAGACCTTTTATAAGATAAGATTACAGAACAACCCAAAAGTGTTTTATTCCTCTTATACCACAGCAACTACATAAGAATGACATATTGTATTATTATAAAAACAAAGTCTTATTTTTTAGCCTTTCATAGCTGCATTGAACGTCTCAGGAAAGAGCTGCTTTTAATAAGACTCCTTTTAATGAGACTTCTTCCAAACATGCTCCTTACGGAGAAGTAGAGGGCTCGGAATCTCCTGTCAGTATGTCATGTATAGATACTCTAACATCTCGGATGCCCCTTTTCCACCGAGGCAGTTTGAGTGCAGGTTCGGAGACTAATTTAGAACCAGTTCTTTCTTTTACGACCGCCAAAGCACCGGCTCTGAACCAGGAAAAGTGGTTCTTAAGTAGCACCAAAACGTTGCTGGTCTAGACTTAAGAACTGCTTGCGTCAGGGGCTGTGGGCGGGGCTACTGTTAGCGCATTTGATAATGTACCTTAAGTTTACTAATGTTTAATACACTTTTACTTTACTGCAATATGATCAGTTATCAGCACACATGACAGTAGGTAGCTACATGCTAAGGCGAACTTTTTTCTGTGTTAATGATAAAATAACGTTATGTATTTTCTCGATTACAACCTCCGTTTATACAGATTACATGGAGTTGCACGTACACGTTGGATCGCCGCGTTTGGATGCCGATGTAGGTTCACAAAGCCATGAGCATTAACAGTAAAGCAACATCCGACATTGTTGTTGTGTTTGTGTTTGTCGCTGCTCCGCTAACGTTGCTGTGTAACGTGACACGTATACAGTGACCTCACACTCGGCTCTGTGATGCTCTCTAACTGATGGAAAGACAAACCGGTTCTTAGAAGGTTCGCCAGTGGAAGCAACTTTGACCCAGCACCAGCACTAGCTCTGAACCAGCCCCCGGGTCTTTCTGGTGGAAAAGGGGTATTTAACAGCTGAAATGCCACAGCAGCAGAAATGATCTAATTTGTCTCTATGACATTCCTGTGCTGTGTCAGAGATGTTTAAATTTACATTATATTTATTACATACAGATGTCAGAACATCTCAAATATGATCAATCACAAACGTAATCCCTACACGACAACCCGAGGCTTATAACAGACCAGATTTTTAAAGCATTCCTTTTTTTTTTTTTATTCCACAACCAATCCCAGTCTTCAAAAGAATTTGTTTACCTAGTAACAGGTTAAGCCCCGCCCCCTCTCTAAGATAGACCTTGTTGTGTTCTCCTTAGTCGGAGTTGCTCTGAGATCTGAGGTCCTGAATCACTCTGAAGATAAGATTCCTAATTAGATGTTTTTAAGCTAAATCAGGAGCTCTCTGAGATCAGTATTAGACTCTTTATGAAAAAGGGCTCTAAGGGTTTTAATCTGATTACAGGGAATCTCTGATTAATTAGAAAGCGGACCGCTGTGGCTCGTGGATTACTGTGAGGACCTTAGGGTCAGATCGGTAGCGACTGACGGATCTGTGATATCTGTATGGTGTTAAAAATAGGAAAGCGTGGGTTCAGTGACTTAAAGGTGGGGTCTTCGTTGTTTGATAACCAATGTCGACATTTGAAATCACCAAAACAAACACGCCCCTAACCCAAATGGGTCCCACCCCTGTATCGATAGCTCCGCCCACACATACATACGTGACCCAGGCGACTGACAGAAAGAAACGTGTCTATCATAGCTGAAGGGAAGAACAATACGATTGCAGATAAACAAACAAGCAAAAATGCCACACAAGCATAATCATGTAAAGGACAAAGGCATATATTAGTTCTGTGTAACAAAGCAAAACCGACGTTACTCACCTATCGAGAAGGAAAAAAGCGCCTCGGCGTGTTAAGTAAAGTCGGCCACATATTCACAGGTCGGAGTTTCCCGAGTCAATAACTCCTGAGCTAAACGCTGTTACTACACAAATAACACCTCTTTTCTATCGTAGTAATGTAGAGACGCAGCTACAACCCAATTTCCCTCAAAATCAGCTTTCCTCCACGGTGGACAAAATACACAAGTGTGGACGACTGAGGGACAGATTCCAAGGGACCGTCTGCAATGTGCAAAACCCGAAAAGCGAATACTACAAAAACAGTCAATAATTTGACTGTAATACACTGTACTGTCATCAGATTCAGCTCACACATCACCGATGTCCCGATAGTTAAACACTTATTTGGGGGAAATGTCTTTTCATTTTGAGGGAATTATTTTCATATTAAAAAAATCAACTTTACTTAAGTCCCTCGGCGTCTCATCACAGACCTCATAACTCCTTCAGTTCTCTCCAGCGCTGGAAAGCTGATCCTATATTAACACGTCCTACTGCTTGCCTTATCGTAAGCCTTTCTTCGCTTTCTTTCTTTGTTTTTATCCACCATGTCAATGTTAAAACAAGACACGTCCCTTTCTGCTCATTGGCTACACGTTAGTTTTGTTTTTGTTTTGATTGGAGGCCCAACACAGTTTTCTGAAGCATTTCTCAAACGACGGAGACCCCACCTTTAATCCTGTATCGTGACAATGCAAAATGCCAAGGAGGCACCTGGAAGCGCTTACAGCATGGACGTCCAGCGAGTCCACAGTGAGGTCATAAGGATCCATGTTGAGGTTGTTGAAAACCTGTTTGAGGCTCAGTCTCTGCCCGGCCTTCTCCAGGACCACGCGCTCTGCGTCCGTCTTATACGTGCTCTGGATGAAGTTAAGCAGATGTTTCTGGTTCATACAGGCTGCAGCGTGGATGTGAGTATCGACCTGTGAATCGCAGAAAGGACGGATTTACGAATGCAGCGCACGGTGACGCACGGCTGGAACGGTACGTGAAAAGTAACGGAGATGCAAATCGCACCTTCCTGACGTTATAGAAATCTCGATGTGGGACTCCTTTGAGTTCTTTGAGCTCGGCCATTTCATTGAGCATCTCATGCAGGTAGAACTTCGAGCTCAGGAAGTTCAGTCGTCTGTGACAGTATGTCTTTCTGGCACAGGAGAAAAGATCACAGAGCAAAATGGTGAATGTTTTTGGTTTTTGTTTTGTTTTGTTTGCGTGTTGACATGCTGATGAGTTGATCTGGATTCAACGTAGTCAGAGATCAAAATAGGAATAAATTAAATAAATAAATAAATAAATAAATAAATAAATAAATAAATAGCAGCCTGTGTCTCAAATGTTCCTGTAAAAACCACACCTCCTAGAGGCGGGGTTTTTAACAGGATAACAGGCGTCCCTTTTCTATTTGTTATTGTTTATCTTAAATGTAAAACCTGCCCTCATGGGAGGAGAACTTCACTCACGTGGGTCCGTCTACGATCATGGCCAGGACGTGGCTCATGTCGATGGCGAACGTCTCGAGGTCAGGGTACGGCAAACAGTGGGGTCTGTTCTCCTTGAGAGCCGTTGCACTCTCGAACACGTGTACAATCCCGTCCCTCATTTTCAGCTCGTAGTTCAGGTTCTCCGGAATATTCTCCATGCTGTAAGGGTCTTCTCCTTCCTGAGGGCATGGGCAAATGTCTGCGCAGTGCAGATTACCAAGTAAAGTACAACACGGAAAAAAAAAATGACAATAAATTAATTAATTAAATTAAATATTTCTTGTAAACAGTGTCCAAGGAAGACACAGCTACCTGGCAGGACTTCGTCTTCCTCTCTCCACTTCAGGTTCTCGGCACTGCGCAGGAACCTGGCGGTGGTCTGAGGGAAACGGTGGTACGCCAGCTTGGAATATTTCTCCCGGATGAATAGCGCCTTCAGAAGACTTTTAGCCGCTTGCTCGTAGTCTTCCACGGTGATCTGGTATAAGGGGTAGTCCGTGATTTGATCAGAAGTTAGCTAAAGCTAGCTAAATATTCTTCAAAGTCACACCCATAAAAAATATAAATAAAAACACCAACCAAGAGCTCCTGAGAAACTAACAGGTCATGCTTAAAAAATCACTAACAGCACCTTTAACGACAAATAAACTGAGTAATTAAACAAACACTCACCCCAGCACAGTAATCGCCACTGATGGTGACTCTCTGGTACTCGGGAAAGTTGTCTGGGATGGAGGGACAGATGGTGGACGGGGAGACGAGCGGAGTTGGTGTGGCTCTTGCCCAGTCCACACAAACAGGGATTTGCATGGACTGAGATCGAATGATCTTCAAACTCTTCTTCCTGTACATCCGATGAGAAACGCATCTTATTTTAATGCGTCGGGTTTTTAACAGTGACATTTTAGTGCTGATTAGCGCCATCTGATGACTGTAAGAGAAACAGCATTTGGAATAGAAACTGGTGAGTTTTTCCTGTTGGGTGTGGGGCTAATTTCTGGGCTGGAAAAATGTGAACAGAACCCTGAAATAAAAAAAAACTACACGGATCCACTGCATCCGAATTTAATGCCTCGACTTTATTCATAAACTCTATTATTGTTACCGGTTTGGAAACACGTTGACAGATTACAGACCGCCCCTTTAATCGTTTGAAGTCGTAGTTTATTCGTTTACAACTGAATTCGTTTGCAGATCTAGAGCTCGGTGTGTGTCTGTGTTATCTAAAGACTACTGCATTGTGTAAACGGTTTTGTGTTTTTCGTTCTTTTCTTCATGGCAGGCTTAAAAGATACACGTGGTTTGGTCAAGGTTTAGTAATATCAGATTCTAAACAGCCAGGATTCGTCGTTAACCCTGGAGTGAAGTAGAAACCTCAAACTACACGACCCAGTATCTGTTTACACAGGTTACATATCTTAAGTGCTGTATATCCTGCTGTAACACCTGCCCCGCAGGTATGTGCCCATGCCTACCTCTTAGCCGTCTCCTCGGAGTGCTGTTCGGCCAGCTCTCTGAGGAGCTCCCTCTCCTTGGCCTGCTGGAGGCCGATGGGACAGTCTTCGGGCACGGTGTACATGGAGATGGCATCTTTATTCTCCTCCTCCTTCAGAGCAGAGGCGTAGACCTTCTCAGCTAGCAGGCGCACCTCCTCGTCCACGTCGCTCAGAGTGACCTTAGGGAACTGCCGTGGCATTTCTGCAGAAACACAGCAAACGCTATTCACTCTCTGTGACTGGAACTGTACTGCCGGTGGCGCTCACGTTCACGACGGCAGTAAACGTTCGAATGGTAGCGAACGGTATCGGATGGAGCCGCCGCGAGACTTGAATCTATACCCTCCTTGCAGAGACGTGACGATACAGCTCTATACATCGGCGTCTCTTAGGACACGTTCCTCTGTACGATCTCTTTTGTTTGCGATAGAAAAAAAAAAAAAAAGTGCCGCAAGGAGCCTCACGGTTGTCACGCTTGTAATCACCCCTGACATTTGAACAGGCGCTCGTACTTATTTATTTATTTATCTATTATTTTTGACGGCTCCTGTCAACACCGTGGCTGGAAATAGTATCGGATTGCCTGCTGCGTTTCGACACTACGCTCCTGCCGTGCTGCCAGAAACCTGGTCAGTGGGACAGAAGAACACCGATCTATAATTATGTAGAAGTATAAATCCGTGATGGTAAAACACACACATGCCAGAAGCACAATAAGTGAGTGAGTGTAGGGGGAGACTCTAAAAAGGGGGAGGAGTTACGAGTGTTTTTTGGGGAAAAAACTGAACCAAAAAAAACAAAAACAAAAAATAACTGAACAGATCTAAAATAAAAGAAAACAATTTTTTATAAACTCTAAGACTTGTGACAAGAAAAAACAAACTAGGTGCAGGAACATTTGAAAGGAAGTGAAAAATAAAAATAAATAAACCTATTTGCTGTAAAAAAAAAAAAATTATATATATATATATATATATATATATATAAAAAGTTCTCATATGTTTAAATCAAATTTGAGAGCGCTGTGGAGACTTCTGGAAATGTTTTAAATGATTTAACAGAAGAGAGAACAACGTGAGAGGGAACATGATGAGAAAGATAACGGAGCAGACGTCGTCTTTTTTTATATCTCTTTTTTCTCAACTTTCTGAGAGAGAGAGAAAGAGAGAGAGAGAGCGAGAGAGAGAGAATGAGTTCAGTGTGTTGCCTGTCCACATGAACCAGGTTAGAATACGAGACAAAACCCTCTCAGACCCTCAGCCCTCCTCATTCAGTGCTGCTGTATCAGTAACACTGCTCTATTGGCTGTGTGAGAACCAGAGCCAGCCTTCGGTGTCCTTTCTCACGGAGAAATGTCAAGGTTTCGCATTCCGACCAGACCTGTTAAGGAGCACACACGTATATAAACACACACACACACACACACACACACACACACACACACACACACACACACACACACACACACACATATATTCCTGCCATGCCAGCTTTGTGTTGTGCTGCTCTGCTGCTCCCCCCCTCCTCTCTCTCTCTCTCTCTCACACATACACACTCTCACTCTCACACTTGCTCAACATGTCCCAAACCAGCACACACACACACACACACACACGCACACACACACACACACACACACACACACACACACACCAGCACAATGCTTCATTCCCACTCCAGGTTAATAATTCATTACGCTCTTATCTAACTAAAAAAAAAACACAAAACCGGACGCTGTACTAAGGAAAGCCGGGAGCTCCTTGCTTTCTGCAGTGTCATACAGCCTAGCCTGTGCTCCGAGCACCGTGGCATTTCTCAGCTATCCTGCGCTGCCGAGGACGCCTTTACGACCCTCTGACGCAGGATAAGAGACTCCACAGCTGTGCCCATTAATCTTCCTCCTACGCTACGGGATCGATTATGATGTGAGAGGAAGAGCGCTCATCCTTACCATCAGCTCTTGTTACAGCCATTTCAGCTCCAGCTTCAGTTCTGTGTGAGTGTGTGTGTGAGTGTGTGTGTGTGTGTGTGTGTGTGTATATGCGCATGTGTTGTGTCTCAGGTCCGGTCGCACTCTGAGCCGCTGCTACGTAGCGTGCAGTGCTTTTGTTTTCTTCAGCGTCCCCGTCTCTCTCTCTCCCTCTATTTTAAGAGGCTAACGGCATCATTTTTCGCAAGAGCCTCTAATCCTGTGCGCCTGTCAGCACACAGAGACCTCCAGCTCGGACCGTAAGGCTCGCTTACGCTGACCTCAACGTCCCCCACACACACCCCATGTATAATCTGTTCCTGCTTTCCTCAGGATCACCGCACAGCTTCGTCCCGTCCCGTCCCATCAGTCACTCCTCCTTCACAAAACTCCAGGACTCACGACTAATCCGTTCCTTTCTTCCAGTCAATTGTTTACTATTACTTTTAATTTTATGCTTACGTTCTAATTTACGATCCAAATAAGACGAATATCTGCTTTGTAAACTATTTTTTTTTCCTTCATCAGTTTTTCAATCCTGTGTAGTATGTGAGGCAAATCTGTAATGAACAACAACTGACACTAGGGGGCGAATTTAGCTTTCCGACCGGCGTATCTGGAATTAGCGTGCGAGTTTAGTTCTCGAATCCGATTGGTCAGATGGTGCGGGATCAGTTTCTATTAGAGCAGGTTCAGAGTAATGGGCTTGTACTGATATTTTATTGTTTCTATAGCAACGACTTACTTACACAATTGATTAATTGTTAAGGTATGATACGACGTGATGGATGAATTTCGCTGGGCTTCGACTTTCTAACAAATCAAATATAAACAGTTGTAAAGCTAATTTTTGTTTTCTTTGTTTTTTTGAGAGATTATAAAATTTTGAGAGATTATAAAACGGGATTTAACGTGAGCGTTTCGATCGACGTCGACCTTCCGTGACGTTACAATAGAACGACGAAATTAAATAACGTGTCGTTTTTTTAATACCTACAAATTGTAATTGTTTAAAAAAAAAAAACTATCGCAGAAGAGAAATAAAACACTAACTATAATTATGTGCTGTATTTAATTTCGAGGTGGAAACCGGAAGTGAATCTGGAATCGCTTAAAAGTTTGCGCACCCTTCACAATTTTCTGCATAAATTTGACCAGATCTTAAATCAAATAAAGCAAAAATGTTATAGTTTTAATATTTTGTTTATTTATTTATTGTGAAGCGATCCGACGTTTAATATATTTGTCTGTAATACGGTTGAAGTTATTTCTGCTCAATACGGCAATAGGGACACGTCGGTTACTGAAAACAAAGATTGTGTACTTTTTATTTTAATAAATAAATGAAAGTAAAAACGTATGCATTTGTTGTTTTTTGTTCGTTTACTCGATCTGCTTTATCTTCTATGTTCCAGGGCAAACGTATGCAGAAATGAATAGAACTGTAAAGGGTAAAGTAATAAATACTGCAAGAAATTTGAACTCCTCAGAACTTTGCTATAATTAACAGGCTGGTTTTTTTTTCCTTCTTTCGATCAACTAAAAGCTGATGTAAAATTGTGTGTAAGAATGGATTATGTATTATATCCCGGCGCTTGACTGACTCGCGCCACACTCGCGGCCTTAACCCTGGCGCTTGGAACACGAGCATCGAGGCTGAAAATAAATATTACTGCCGGTCAATAACTGGGCTTGTAACAGATCCCTGTATTAGTCTCTGTGCAACAACTGCAACTTAGCTGATGACACAGAGACTTGTGGCACGCACACACACACACACACACACACACACATACACACACACACACACACACACGACACGCCGGCTCTGTTTACAGCATGAAGAATAGTATAATCCTCTCTATTGCGAAAGCTCGATCTGCACATGGCGTATACGAGACGACCGTGTGCGCGTGTTGGCGGGGGGGTAAGAGACAGGGTGTTTTGAGGATTATGTTAGCCGCCTGTTTGTTGTTATTGCTTCTAATTACTGACCATCGTCTCAGCTGCCTTTATCCGCCTCACCAAACAAGACTCTGGTCCGCAGGAGCTGAAACTCTTTCCTTTCTTGATGTCCTTTTAGAGCTAAACTTAGATTTAAGCGGCTTCTCCGAGGCGCTTGAATAAATCCGGGTGGTTATTATGGAGTAATGTTACGTCACATTAAATAACCATGTAGGTTCTTTTTGTGCTACGAAAACAGCTCTGACTCCTCGTGGCCTGGACTGCACAAGACCTCAGAAGGTGGAACGTGGGATCTGGCACTGAGTCGTTAGCAGCAGATCCTTTAATCCTGTAATTTGGGAGGTGGGACCTCCATGTTTATGAAGCACATCCCACAGAGGGAGTCTGGAAGCCAAGTCAACTCTGTGTCATGTTCCTAAACAGGCACAGTGCTGACACAAGTGTTTACGGCTCTGGGTTGTTGACCAGAGGATCTGGGGTCAAGCCACTGGTCATGACTGACCCTGTGCTCTGTCCTCAACCTGTGTGGTAGCTCAGTGGTTATGGTGTTGGGCTACTGATCGGAAGGTCATGGGTTCAAACCCCAGGTCCACCAAGCTGCCACTGCTGGGCCCCTGAGCAATGCCCTTAACCCTCAGTTGCAAGTCACTCTGGATAAGGGCTGTCTGCTAAATGCCATAAATGTAAAAAAATGTTAAAACCTCCAAAGGGGATACGTGAAGAAAGAATTTCACTGTGCTGTAATGTACATGTGACAAAAGAAAGGCCTTTATTTCGCTGTGTGACGCTCATTATCCTGCCTGAAAGAGGACACTACCATTAACCATTAAAACGTGAATCTGTCTTGCTGCATTGTTTATGTAGATGGAACGTGTCAAAGTAACATCTACATAAAAGTAGGACACAAGGTTTCCATAGTAGAACATTGCCCAGAGCTACACACTGTCTCTGCTGATCCAGCTTCCTCCCATAATGCATCCAGGTGCATCTGATCAAAGTGCCCAGTGATGTCAAACACCGTTTATCTTCCTGACCAATCAGGCAGCAGAAAAAAAAAATGATAGAAGGCAGAACAAGTCTTCATGCCAGTGAGTGAATATGAGGAGCTCGATGCTTAAACCGTAACTGTGGGGTTTTTTTCGCAGGAGATTACGCAGGAAGCTGTAAATTTGACCGATGAAATGTTTACAGACTATTTCATTTCTGAAATTTAGGTCAGGTGCAGCCACAGCCCTCGTGTACGACCCTAACAAGATTATACAGAAGAAAAGAATTTCACTGTGCTGTAATATGAACTTCTTGTTGATGTCTAGCTAGCAAGCGGACCCTTTCTTCTTCAGCTAGCAACTTAACTGCGCTTTGGGATGATGCTAAAGAGGAGAGACTGAAAATTAAACAAGACGGCAGACTAACAGCAGAAACTTTAATCCAGATGTCAGGGAGCAAAGAAAGCTGTTGATTGGCTGTGTCTATTTGTACAAGTCCCTTTGAAGAAGCAGTTACTATAGAAACGGTGACGACTTAGACCGAGTGCTTTAACATAAACATAATATAACAAATATTAATAAGTACAGTATATGGTAGCGTCGTTATGGTAACAGTACATACAAATGGTAGCTTTACTGAAACGTACCTATATTATATTTCCTGGTATATATATATATAGGTTTGAAATTTGAATCTCGAAGCTCCGCCCCCTGGATCTGACTGACAGGAGGTGCATCCAAAACATAAACAAGCTTAAACTTAATACAGTTTCGCTAAAGGCTCAGTGAGATGTTTTTTTATTATGTTCCGCCAAGTTCCTCCTGGTTATTTGTAGGTCATCTATCGCACCTTTAATTCATAAATGGCGTATAACGGAACCGCCGTTTGTATGACACACGACGTATAACGTAGTACAATTTGATCCGATTGCCGTAATCGCTCGTGAACTCCAAAAACAGAAGCACAGTCATGTTTTTCTCTCTGAATCTCCGAGCTAGTGGAATGGAGCTGTAATAAAATGAACTGAGGTTCAGGTTGTGCCTTGCGCTCTCTTCCTCATTGATCAGGAGGAGCGGATCAGATGGCTGGCTGAGGGATTTGAGCTTTATGGAAGATTAATGCGATGCGGCACGGATCTTAATGGCCTCAGCTCTGTCTGGTAGAAGAGCTCAGGCTCTGTGTGGAGGCATGGATACGACCTAAACGTTCTAAACACAGGGGAAATTGAAGCTCATTTCTAATCGATCGTTACCTCTGTGAATTCGGGCACATCAGTCAGATGCTCCACATTTCAACACAAGGTCGAGAGACAAGAGCAAAAAAAAAATGGTACGCCAACAATAACATCCAACGAAAACACAATTCCATATTTCTTCACTGCTAATTTAAATGGATTTAAGAGTAAATGTAGATGAAATGATCAGTATGAAGAGCTGTGGAAATATTTGTAATATAATGATATTTTTGACAGACAGACAGACAGACAGACAGACATACCTGAGTCTCCTCTGTTCCGCTGTGTCAGAGGAAGAGACAGACAGACAGACAGACAGACAGAGATACAGACAGACAGATACCCGAGTCTCCTCTGTTCCGCTGTGTCAGAGGAAGAGACAGACAGACAGACAGACAGACAGAGATACAGACAGACAGATACCCGAGTCTCCTCTGTTCCGCTGTGTCAGAGGAAGAGACAGACAGACAGACAGACAGACAGAGATACAGACAGACAGATACCCGAGTCTCCTCTGTTCCGCTGTGTCAGAGGAAGAGACAGACAGACAAAGACAGACAAAGACAGACAGTCAGACAGATACCTGAGTCTCATCTGTTCCACTGTGTCAGAGGAAAAGACAGACAGACAGAGATACAGACAGACAGAGAGACAGCTACCTGAGTCTCCTCTGTTCCGCGGTGTCAGAGGAAGAGACAGACAGAAAGACAGACAGACAGACAGATACCGGAGTCTCCTCTGTTCCGCGGTGTCAGAGGAAGAGACAGACAGACAGAGAGTCAGACAGACAGACAGATAGCGGAATCTCCTCTGTTTTCCGCTGTCAGAGGAAGAGACAGACAGTCAGACAGACAGACAGAGATACAGACAGACAGACAGATACCTGAGTCTCATCTGTTCTGCTGTGTCAGAGAAAAATACAGACAGACAGACAGACAGACAGACAGACAAACAGACAGACAGAGATACAGACAGACAGAGATACAGACAGACACACAGAGAGAGATACAGACAGACAGACAGACAGACAGATACCAGAGTCTCCTCAGTTCCGCTGTGTCAGAGGAAGAGACAGACAGACAGAGAGTCAGACAGACAGACAGGCAGACAGATAGCGGAATCTCCTCTGTTCCGCTGTCAGAGGAAGAGACAGACAGTCAGACAGACAGACAGAGATACAGACAGACAGACAGATACCTGAGTCTCATCTGTTCCGCTGTGTCAGAGAAAAATACAGACAGACAGAGATACAGACAGACAGAGATACAGACAGACAGAGATACAGACAGACACACAGAGAGAGATACAGACAGACAGACAGACAGACAGATACCTGAGTCTCCTCTGTTCCGCGGTGTCAGAGGAAGAGAAGCGCCACCTCTCAGCATCACGAAGAAAACTGCAACCGAATTATTGACCATTTATTATTACGCTAGACCACAGATTACCGTTCTGTGAGAAGTGCAGAAGGGAAACACACACACACACACACACACATACACACACACACAAACACACACACACACAGAAAAGTCATCTTAATAACCTGATAAACAAACCGCTTCGCTTACCTGTTCAGAATCAGTTCAGAATCAGATCAGAATCAGAATCAGGTTTTTTGGCCCTGTGAGTCGACACACAGGAGGAATTCGGTTCCAGACTCAATATTACCGTCCTGTATTCCCTTTATTATTCACTGTATTCCTCCTGACATCTCTCTCTCTCTCTCTCTCTCTCTCTCTCTCTCTCCCTCCTCCTCCTCCTCCTCTTTATTAATCTCCCGGATGTAAAAATAAGAAACTGTAGCCTTTTAATCGGGCGGAACCAAAAAAACAAAACCCAAACTTATGAGTGAATGACGCGGGAACCAATCACCGACCAGATTTACACGGCCACACGTGATTGACACACACTTACCCCTATATGATTGGACATATTTAAAAAGAGGCTGGTTTAATCAAGTAACCGACTATTACCCCAGGTTGCCAGGTACACGTTTTACACCCGGGTCAGTTTATAACTAGTAAGTATGAGAATCCTAGGAGTTTTTGGACATATTTAGCACATTCAGAATTATGTGAAGTATTTTCTTAACACAAAACAGTGAATACTATATGTACAATAAGTCGAGAACAATAAGATAATATAATAAGATAATAAGATAATATATCAAGGAAAAATCACTTTAGATACTCAGTTTAGTTTTGTAGTTCATCTCGTGCAGGGAAAAGTATTATTTGTTCATGAATTTTTCTGTATATGCTTTTTTTTTTGGACGTCGAGTTTCTCTCGAAACTTACGTCTCGATCTACGTTGCGCTTAAGATCATTAGCATCAGCAGCATCATGTTTTTGGCTCATTACAAGCAGCAACAACAAGCAGCATCTCATGAACACATTAAAACTCATTACATGCTCTGACTTTCTGGTTCTAAAGGAAATACAACATATAATATATATAAATCACAGCTCTGAAGCTATTGCTCCAAGATCTCAATGAAGCAAGAGCTGCTTCTGAATTAACAAAGCAGGTCTGTTCTAACCCCTAAAATACGACACTGCAACTCATAACTGAACCTAATGACATTTCTCATGATGCAAACTGCAAGCAGGACTTCTGGGAAAGCCTGAGTCATGGTAACAAGCATGGCCTCACCATGCATTATAGACAAAAAGCCTTATGGGAGTACAAGAGACTGTGTATACTGAAGTCTTTAAACAGTCCTGTAGCACTGGACAATTTGTTTGCTGGAACGGACGCTTAGATGCATGCGTTAGATTCATTGCATTAATGCTTTGGAGTTTTGTTCTCCAACACAAAAAGTAAAGTCATATGTTCATGTTTTGTGTTAGTAGTTAGAGTAAAAAAGTAGTGAATTAAAGGGGAAAAAGTGGATCGGTAGAAATTGGGTTGTGTAACTACAGTATAGTGAATATAAATGACATAAAATAAAAGGCTGCTTTTATTGTGTGACTTTACTTAAGTGTTGTAATAATAATAATAATAATAATAATAATAATAATAATAACAATAATAACAATAATAACAATAATAACAATAATTATTATTATTGTTATTATTGTTATTATTATTATTATTATTAGGGGGCACGGTGGCTTAGTGGTTAGCACATTCGCCTCACACCTCCATGGGTTGGGGGTTCGATTCCCGCCTCCGCCTTGTGTGTGTGGAGTTTGCATGTTCTCTCCGTGCCTCAGGGATTTCCTCCGATTTCCTCCCCTGGTCCAAAGACATGCATGGTAGGTTGATTGGCATCTCTGGAAAATTGTCCGTAGTGTGTGAGTGAATGAGAGTGTGTGTGTGTGCCCTGCGATGGGTTGGCACTCCGTCCAGGGTGTATCCTCCTGCCTTGATGCCCGATGACGCCTGAGATAGGCACAGGCTCCCCGTGAAGTTTGGATAAGCGGTAGAAAATGAATGAATTATTATTATTGTTGTTGTTGTTGTTGTTTTTGTTGTTGTTATTGTTATAATATCTGCAATAGATTATTTTAAGACCTTGATATTCAGAAAAATATTATATAATGTAATTTTTTTGAATATTGCAATACATTGTCAATAGTAGTCATGAGTTTTGGAGTCTGGTGCTGGTTTTATTGAGTTGATTTTTGTGTTTTGTTTTGTTTTGTTTTAGTTTGTGTTTTGTTTCGTTTTGTTTTTACAGTGTTGCATTTGGCAACTTTTTAGATCCTTTTATTAACTTTAATTCCTAACAACCAATCACTGATCACTATCATTACTGTAGATTGTTCTTTGCTTTAAACTTGTCTTACATGCGTTACATTAACATTTATTCATTTAGCAGACCCTGTTGTCCAAAACAACTCCTTCTATTTATTTATTAACTTATTTACTTATTTGTTTGTTTGTTTGTTTGCTTGTTTTTTACATTTAGTGTGGACAGCAAAGTAAGAATTTCATTGTGCAGGGATACATGCTTTCTGTCTGTGCATATGACAATAAACACTTAGAACTTTGAAATGAGGGATTACAAACAAAACGATATATCGGGTGGAGGACAAAATAAGTAGTGCTAACATATTAATTTTATATTGATAGAGGAGCAAACTGCACAAAGAAACCTAACCCTTTTTTATAGAGTGGAGACAATTTAGGTGTTAGTTAAGTGTCCATTCACAAACAAATACACTTACAAATACACATCGAGTGATAAGAATCGATTTCTTCGGTTTATTTTTGGGCTTCTCGCTACCACTTCATCTTTGATCTTGTTGTTGTTGTAGTTTTAGGGCCACACTTGGCAACCCTAAGTCTCTCTCTCTCTCTCTCTCTCTCTCTCTCTCTCTCTCTCTCTCTCTCTCACTCTCTCTCTGAAATTTCATAAATATGATTCAATTTATTTAACAAAATTTAAACGGCTTGATTAAATGGAATTAAAAAATAATAATAAGCTGAAAGATATCTAAAAGACGATGCTATGAAGCATAAAATAAGTCGTAGTAAGACGGAATACATGTATATGAACGAGAGGGAAGGAAGTAGAACAGTGAGGTTACAGTGGGCTGAGGTCAAGGAGGTGCAGGAGTTTAAGGATTTGGGGTCAACCGTACAGTGTGACGGGGAGTGTGGAAAAGAGGAGGAGAGGCAAAAGTGTCAGAAGTGTTGTGTGTGTGACAGAAGAGTGTCAGGTGTGTTGTGTGTGTGTGACAGATGAGTGTCAGGTGTGTTGTGTGTGTGACAGATGAGTGTCAGAATTGTTGTGTGTGTGTGTGTGTGTGTGTGACAGAAGAGTGTCAGCAAGAATCAAAGAAAAGTGTAGAAGGCAGTAATGAGAGCAGCTCTGGTTAGAGACTGTAGCAGTAAGGAAAAGGCATGAGGCAGAGATGAGGAGGTAGAAGAGACGAGGATGTTGAGGTTCACTTTAGGTTTTGTTTACAAGGACAGAGAGGATAGATTGAGATGATTTGGACATGTACAGAGGTGCGAGATGCTTATAGTGGTAGAAGGATGTTGGAGATAGAGCTGCCAGGTAAGAGGTCAAGAGGAAGGCCAAAGAGGAGATATATGGATGTGTTAACTGAGAACATGAGTGATGCAAGAGTAGAGGATGCTGAGGATAGAGTAGGAGGAAACTGATAATTCACTGTGATTATTATTATTATTATTATTATTATTATTATTATTATTATTTTAGTGTTTTAAGTCACTGAGAAAACATGATACTCAAACAGACCTGCTGTTTAAAATATCTTTCTGTGATTGGACGAACCTCCTGTCAGTCATTTATATGCGGGTCATTCTAGAAACGTATAGGGCGGGGCTTCCGGAACGTGGTCAAAAGCAAAGAATAATAAAATAAAATAATAATAAAATAATCTTAACGTTTTCACCTTTAGAAGAGCAGTGAAAAAAATAATGAGAATTCTGCTCCTCCATAAATAATAAATAAGACCATTATAATCACAACAACCATAATATAACAAAAAAATAATAATTTTTAACACGAATTGTTTTCTAATACCACCACTAGGTGGCGCTCTAGATTTGCATATAGTAAAGATCCTTATTCGAGCTGTAGAATAACTCCATGGTGGATCATTAGCCCTGAATTAACCCTGAGAAGGTCATCAGTCACATGGGAAGTTCAACAACCTTTCTCTGGAACATCCTTCCACATATATCTACTAAGTCTTTAAAGAAAAAAGAGAAAAACACAAGAAATTCAGTCCAAAAAAGTGACATATATATATATATGTCAGTGGGCAGAGCAAAGCCAGGCATGTATTAATACCGTTTGTCTGGTTGTGTGTTTACTTTTAAAACTGGCTGTGGTTAAAGGAACTTTATAGAGAACTTTGTTTCATGGGTTTTTTTAATGGTCACCAGACAAAGATTAGACTCAGTAATGAGATCCATGTCGACTTTATGGGCATGTTTAGCAATTATTCCTAACAAAATGTAAAAGAAAAAATATTGTGGTGTGATTGCGAAACATTTTCGTAGCACCCTGGAAAGGATTCTAAACCGATGGGTACGGTGTGAAATAACACAACATCCAGGTACGAACCTGCTTCTGCAGCACAAGATCACAGAAATGACTGAGAAAAAGTACACAAGGTTACATAAAAAGCTCAGATTACGACCTCAATAGAACTGTTGCTCTTTAGAATCCAGTTTTATTTTATAGGCTGGGAGCCGTGGCCCTTAATGAAGAAGAAGAACGGGGCATAGAAGCCTTTATTATCACCACATACACATTACAGCACAGTGGAATACTTTTCTTCACATACCCCGACTGAGGAGGTTGGGGTCAGAGTGCAGGGGCAGCTATGATACAGCGCCCCTGGAGCACGGAGGGTTGAGGGCCTTGCTCAAGGGCCCAGCAGTGGCAGCTTGGCTGTGCTGGGCCTTGTACCCCGATCCTCTGATCAACAACCCAGAGCCTTAACCAGTAGAGCCACGACTGCCCCTTTTTTTTCTTTTTTTTTTTTAGAATGTGGGGTCGCAGGGGGACGTGATGTCTTTCCTTCTTCTTTTGCTTTTTATTGGAGATCATTTAGATCAAATCTTAATTTTGATCCATTAGATTCAAACCGTTATTGTAAACTTAAACGTATAAATAATGTTAACTACAGTAACAAAAATTAAACCAGGAAGTGATGTTAATATGATGCTTCATACCTACAGCTGCTTCAGTGATAAAAAAATATGGCTTGAATAGTGTGTGTGTGTGTGTGTGTGTGTGTGTGTGTGTGTGTGTGTGTGTGTGTGTGTGTGTGGCTGATGTTGTTTATTGGCAGCTTGTTGTTGAGGGAATGAGGTTTGGATTAAACCTGAGCATAAAAGCCCAATAACTCCAATAAGGCTCAAAACAGAAAAATACAATTAATCGGTTTTATAATATCGGGTTAATATATATATATATATATATATATTTTTTTTTCTAAGCATTTTGCAAAGCAAAGAATGTTGCTCATAAAAATGACTCCATCTTGAACGTCGTCCAAAACGTACTTCCATGTTTTTCGAGTTCTATAGGAGTCATCACATTGTTTTTCGAGGGGCTTTTCTATTAAAACAGCATGACTGCGACCATAAAAGTGCATAGCTAAAGTTCCTTCTCATTAAGCCCGGAATGGTAATTATGTGTTTAAGAGGAATGTCCTATGGTGTGCCTGTCTGAAAGCCCTTTCCTCTACATCTCTGAGGAATGCGACCCAAAATACCCCCCATCACACACACACACTCCTTCCACCCCCTCAGAGAGCAGCATCCTTTATAGACCATCTGCCTTCCATCACACAAGCTTCCAGTCCATGATTTGAATTGAAAGCTTACACCTCCGTTCGCACCAGGTCTCGGCGTCCGATCTCTTTCTGATCAAAAGATAGAAGGCAGAGAACCCTGTGTGTGTCGTGTTGTGTTATATTGTCACAACAGAACAAATACGATCTTCACGACAACATTTCTTTGTTTTATTTGAAGTTTATTAGATGACCATGTACGTTACCTCGACATACAGAAATCGACCACATTTACAAATATATTATTACAGACATAAAACGTATTCTATCACCGCACCGCGCAAACAAACGACAGACAACAACGATATACAACAATGCCCATATTCCTTTGAATCCTTTACAAAAATATCTCTCTATAAAGTAGTACAAAGTATAAAACAATTAAATAACAATATCTTGACAATATATATTTTTTGGCATATATACATATACTGGGAGTAAAAAAATACATATGGATTGCACATATCTCTATACAAAACAATAATAATAATAATGTTCAAGTAGCGTGGCGATCCTTTACGGACCGAGAAAGGCATTTTATAAATTCAAAATCTAAATCTAAAGCATTCATCCCTTATACAGTGTCCAGAAAGGTGTAGAGTTTATGATGGAAAAGGTTCAAGGCCATGGTGTTGTTCTTAAAAATCCTTTGAATCTCCTCAAAACGAACAATTCACGTCTTTCCCTGTCCGATATGACGGATTAAAGTCCGGAGTTTGTCTTGTTTTGTGTCTCCGAGACAGAAAATAAATCGCTGTGCACTCGCGATGCGTTCGGTTCCCATAATCCTACTGAATAGTTCACCTGACGAGCAGGGAAATTCTGTCCCTTTAGAGGAGTTTCGATGTTCATCCTCACTTCCTGTGGCCTTTCCACTCCACTCCACTCCACTCCTCCTGGAGGGATCAGTGCACCGATCCTACACTTCCCCACCACCCCAGAAAGTTGCAGTGCTCCACCACAGAACTCTGATTCTGTCTCTCATTCACAGTGCTTACAGAACAGCTGTTGGTTTTTTGCGCTTCGGTCGATCCGCGGCTGCTGTCCCAGCCGCTCGCCTTGCGAAAGAATGTGCCGGAGAACTCTTGGCAGGAGAAATCTCAGCGTTCCAGTCCCTCAGCTGGCGTCCGGTCCTGCTCATGTCCGTCTGAGCAGAGCTTCCAGCTTGTGCAGCCTCCATACTGGCTGCACGTGGCCACCCTGGATCTCTAACTTCATCTGCCTCTCGGGGACGGATCTACGCCTGCGCCCGTAGCCCAGCGGGCTTATCTTATCGACGGGGGCGGTACTGACTTTCAGCTTGTTGTTGAGCTGGTGCAGGCGGTGTGCCAAGTCGTGTACCGTGCACGTGCCCAGTGAGCAGCCTGACCTCCGTGACTGGTTGACAGAGTTTTTGGAGCGCTTGGTTCGTACACCGAAACCAGTGCTGAAAGAGACGAGATGAAAGAAGCATGTTCATTAGTGAAGGTCTTACTTTTTTATGATTTATTTTTTTCAAATTAGACACGGAATGAATTCGTACTGTGGTAATAAATCCGTTACCTGGAATGTGGAAGCAGGGTGTCTTTGACATCATCTGGGCGAACAAATTGCCCGGGCTGTGCTTCTCTCAGTGCAGACAGACTACTCAGATCCCTTCTTGTCCTCTGGAGCCCAATGCTGATGCAGATAAGAAGACGTCGATTAGACTGGAAATCATTCAGGTGTATCTGTGTGTTCCTTTATTAATCCGTTTGTAATAAGAGGACTCACCTTCTTTTTAAAACTTGGCTGAGGTCGAGTTTTGCGCTGTCCACACTGGGCGTGACAGTCAGCAGCAGACAGCAGTAGAAGTAGAAGGACAGAACAATCGCTTTCATTTTGACTGAAATCTGTGGGGAAACATAAGAGGGGAAAAACGTTTAGCATTAAACTTTAAAATGCAGCATCAGGTCCATGCAGCTCCAAATATCACTCTGCCAACGTTAAGTCAAACCAAACTCTGCTTTGCAGCCCAAAAAGTCACAAGAGTCCAAAAGCCGGTCCAGAAAAAAAAAAAAAAAGTAAAAACAGAAGGTCATGCTCTGTGCAAATAAGTAATCTAGTCATCTGAACAGAGGAGAAAAAGGACAAAGGGTACAGAGAGAGGATGTCAGAGCTCTACAAACGTATGAGCTTTAATCTCCCTGCAGCTTGTCTGACTGGACTCAACTCCACTATTACATCAGCTGCACTGCTTAAAAACTTCTTCACAGCCAAAGTGCAAAAGTGCAAAAGTGAACACCGGTGCAAGTGTTTTATTTTAAAAAAATAGCAACACCTTACAACACACACACAGAGATAATACCTGCACTTATATAACCAGTCTAATCAAATAAAAAGGTCTGACCTAAATAAAGAGTAGAATGCACTATTGAGTGGTGTAGAAGTGGTGTAGAATATGTTCATACCTGGGTTTTTCAGGTTAAGCTTGCAAGTCTTTTACAAGTCTCCGTACAGACGCAGTAATCCAACTGCTCCGTCTCTTTCTGTGTCTTCACGCAGCTGTGACACTCGGCTATTAGTCTGAATCTCCACACCAGGCGTCAGGGCATTTATACTGAAAGTGTAGTAGGAGGAGTCTCTCTCTCCCTCCCTCTCTCTGTCTCTCTCACACACACACACACACACACACACACACACACACACACACACACACACACACACACACACACACACACACACACACAAAAACACTCCTACTACACCACCACCACCACCACCACTCACCCACCCAAGCCAGGATTTCCAGTCTGCAGCAGTTCCCAAACATGAGGAATATTACAAACACTTTGCAATTCTATACTTCTGTGTTTTCTTTTTTTTAATTTCATCTCAATGCAGGTTAGAAATACCAAAACCCATGAGTCACCTTTAAGGGATGGATAATTACGTAAATAAGGATCTAGTGCCTACATGTCCGACACGTTGAAAATAAAAAACGAAAACACTAAATCAATTGTCCTCCTGGTATTATTGCTCATGGCTGAGGTATTCGGGAGGGTGAAGGATCAAGTGAAATGTGTGCGGACTCACAGACGACAAATCTGGACACAGTTTTGTTTGGATGAACTTCGGCACTGGAACCTTATTTTGGCTTTAATTACAAAAATGAGTATTAAAAAAACAGCCGTGTTATTAACACTTTATAACAAGTCAGTGTGCTTAAAAACAGCCATGTTATAAACACTTTATAACAAATCAGTGTGCTTGTGTGGTTCCGTCGCTAAGCAGTACTTACGGTTATCCTGAATTTTTAGCATTAAAAAAATATTATTTATGAGTAATAACACTCCAGTTTTCTAAAACATTTAAGAGGCACATGGGTTAATATCATGTCAAACCGGGTATCAAGCAGATGTTGATTACAAGCCCCTCGAGAGGTGAACAATTTCAGCAAGAAAAATACCATTCGAATGAATCCGTCTTATTTATTTAAATATTTCAAAAGCAACAGTTGACTTGAGCCTGGTTGTTATGCATAACACATCATACACGATTACTTACTGAATCATGCTTGGCGTTTATAATCCTGGTCCTTAAAATGAAGCACGGGGATCTAAAACCCGAGCTTGAGATGTTTTTCTTTATTGACTTGAGATTCAAATCTTAAAGTCTTAAATATAAACATCTTGCTAGTCTCCGATTCCAAAGGTTTAACAAGAAGTGCTTCCTTAGTCTAGTAAACAGCCTAATCGTTTGAGCGACGCATGAATAAAGCTAAAAAGTAAAAAATAATAATAATAATAATAATTAGATCTTGACTATGTTTGGACTTGGATCTTGAATTGGCCCTGATCTCCATTAAGGCTCATCTTCTAGTCTCAAGAATATGTCTTGAATACAGTTCAAGTTATTTTATTTATGAGCTGTGTTGACTGATCACTTGATTAATCCAAATCTCAACAACTCAATTATTTAGGCTATAAATAATGAAAAACTTTATTTAAAAAAATTTCCCAAAAATTTTTTAGAGTAAACTTTCTTTTTGACTCAAATGCTCAACCCCATTCAAATAAATCTGTGGGGTTGGATTTTTATTTATTTATTTACTTACTTACTTACTTACTTACTTACTTACATTTAAATGGGTGCCTTGAGAAGTCGTGGTATCTGAAATGACTAAGCAATACCGAATAAATCTTTAACGTTCTTGGTGTAATGTGTTATGTAAATATTTCTCTGAAATCCCGACAGATATTTAGGAATGCGAATACATTACTTCAGTCTTATGAATCGATGACTGTCAGCGTGTGCATCATTTATTTGGATCATAGTGTTGGAATTTCCTGTGATTGTTTTATCTTGCTCTTTGACAGACAAACACGGCCATGTGTAAAAGAACGTGACACTCGCAGGGCTACGTTACAGCCGGGACATAACGACCGTTTGGAAATTTTAATTGACTCCAGATGAAATGTAATTGCCATGAACCACATTGTTTTATCCTTTTATGGGCTGATTGAAAGTTTATATACCAGGCATTTAACAGCCCCATGGGGGGTTGTTTGTGACTTCTACTTCCTTATACGGGCATTGTTTGCTGAGTCATTATTCTAGCAAAATCGGGAATGTAATTAGTCATGCTAAAAGAATACAAACACTCAGGTGTAATTACCTGTATTGAAAAATTGGATGTTTGGTAGTTGATTCACAGGAATTGCACTGTATTAGCTGCATAGCATGCATGAGTCTTTTTTATCCTGCGCTTGTAGTCTGAATATGTGGGGATGTGGTAGCCTAGTGGTTAAGGTGTTGGACTACTGATTGGAGGGTCATGAGTTCGAATCCCAGTTCAAATTTCCACCAAGCTGCCACTGCTGGTCCCATATATATATAAATTGTAAGTGACTCTGGATAAAGGTGTCTGCTAAATGCCAGAAAGTAATATAGTATACACAGTATTGTATTCAGCCAATCAGGTTGCAGCAGCACAATGGAGATACAGGTCAAGCACTTTGGTTAATGTTCATGTCAGACATCAGGCCTGATGTGAAATGTAAGAATGAAAACACCTTTTTCACGAGACAGGTCAGGAGTGTGGGTTGAGCTAACTCTAATAATCACTCTATGCAAATGTAGTGAGCAGAAAAGCATCTCAGTACACACCCAAATTTTTATAAAAGTCATCCAGGATACAAGAGTGTCCGGTTTCTCTGTTTCAACCAAGAACAGGAATCTGGTGTTTATTGTTGTACACAGAGCCGATCGGCCCTATACGCTCACTACGCAAGTTGCGTAGGGCCCCGCAAATTACGCAAGGCCCCGCCTCCCCCTGCCTCATTTTACAGCATGTGTTAATGTTTAATCTGACTAGCTAAATTAGCTGTACAGTGCTGCCAGTGCAAGTGTCAATGTGTGGCAAATGGTTTACATGGCTCACGGGTCAGGTAGGAGGGCCCCTTAGCAAAATTTTGCCCCAGGGAGGTCAGGATTGGCTCTGGTTGTACAACTTATTGTGTGTATGTATTGACTTTGCATCGCTGTGTAACGTCTTTTTTGTTTTCTGAGGAAATTCTGAGATATACCATTTCTAGCATTATACCTGCCTGTGATTCGAAGACAATAACACAAGTTAACTGTTAAATCAATACAATGAACCTCTTCGGTACAAGTCCTCAGTATAGATTGATACAAATAAAATTTACTTAAATTAAATAGATTCATTCAAGTGACTCAGGCAAACAGGCTGACTAACAACTTTTTTGTGTGTGTTTTTTTTTTTTTTTACTGTAACTACTTAAAAAGGTGTTTGCTTGGTATACTGTTTCTCGGTCCAGTAGCCCGAGAAAAGACTGAGAAATTAGAGAAAAGAACTTTAATCCTTTTTTCCTGGCCCTGGCATGCTAGACAGACATTGCATAACCCATTAACCAACAGATGGAAGTCTTTGTAACACACCACATGGTGGCACAAGAAAGAAATGAGCGTCGCCACTTTGACTCGAATTCGATCTTAAATCAATTACTCTTCAAACATTGTCTTGGAAAGGTCTGATGTTCACACAGGCTTGGAGAAAAACATCACCCTGAATCACATTATACTGAAGTGTTTATACCGCAGAGTTTGTGACATGTTTAGTGAACCTTGTGTTTATTTATTGTGCTGTATCATCGTTAGTACTGTGAGAGGTATGTGGTTGTCTGCACCGCTGGCGTCACTGGGGGTCCTTGTTATCGCTAGAGAAATTGCAATGGCATTTAAAAGGTAACTCGTACATAAGGGACGGTATTCTGGGTTTCATTATTCACTACTAAAACAAAAATCAACTTTGTATTTAATGTCATGATTATAAGAAATATAAATATAGTGTATCTAGTGGTGATGTTGGTGCAACCCACCCGGCTCGGCTACGTAGGACGCGATGAGACATTGACGAGGACTTAGACAGAGATAACAGGGTGAAAGTTTAAGATTTTAATATTTAATCTGTTTAAGCACAGTGTACAGATGGAGAGGAGAGAGTCGGCGAGAGATAAATCCCTTTGCATCACTATCAGCAGGTAGTCGAAGGGAATTGTGGGTAATAATCAGCATTTCATTACGAAATAAAACTGTTATCATTTTAGTCCGTTTCATGTCATAACATCTCCAGGGTTTTGGGTTCGATCCTGAGATAAGGTTCCAGAGTTTTTTACTGTATACACTTGACTATCACGTACTTATATGCTTGCTGAACAATCCACTTAAGATTTATTTCTTCTTTGCTGTTAAAATGAGCTCCACACTTCTGAGAAGATTTTCCACTAGATGTTGGAGTGTGGCTTTGTGTTCATTCAGCTACATGAGCATTAGTGAGATCCATGGAACCGGTGTAATTGCAGTGAAGGGAAATTGAACGGCATACAAAGACAATCCTATACGACTGGTGCTTCCACCTTTATGGGAATAGTTTTGAAGAAAACATATGGGTGTGAAGGTGAGGTGTGCACAAACTTCTCTTAGATTCTATAGAGGCTATAGAGTCTGAGATAGAGTCTAAGGAAGAGTCTGGGATAGAGTCTGAGGGAGAGTCCTGGATAGAGTCTAAGGGAGAGTCTGGGATAGAGTCTGAGGGAGAGTCTGATGAAGCATCTGGGATAGAGTCTGAGATAGAGTCAGAGAGAGCATCTGGGATAGAGTCTGGAATAGAGTCTATGATAGAGTCTGAGGGAGAGCCTGTAATAGAGTCTGAGATAGAGTCTGGGATAGAGTCTGGGATAGAGTCTGGAATAGAGTCTGGGATAGAGTCTGGGATAGAGTCTGAGGGAGAGTCTGGAATAGAGTCTGAGGGAGATTCTGGGATAGAGTCTGAGGGAGAGTCTGGAATAGGGTCTGGGATAAAATCTGAGGGAGAGTCTGGGATAAAATCTGAGGGAGAGTCTGGGATAGAGTCTGAGGGAGATTCTGGGATAGAGTCTGAGGGAGATTCTGGGATAGAGTCTGAGGGAGAGTCTGGAATACAGTCTGGGATAAAATCTGAGGGAGAGTCTGGGATAAAATCTGAGGGAGAGTCTGGGATAGAGTCTGAGGGAGAGTCTGGGATAAAATCTGAGGGAAAGTCTGGGATAGAGTCTGAGATAGAGACTGGGATAAAATCTGAGGGAAAGTCTGGGATAGAGTCTGGGATAAAATCTGAGGGAAAGTCTGGGATATAATCTGGGATAGAGTCTGGGATAAAATCTGAGGGAGAGTCTGGGATAGAGTCTGAGGGAGAGTCTGGGATAGAGTCTGAGGGAGAGTCTGGGATAAATTCTGAGGGAAAGTCTGGGATAGAGTCTGGGATAGAGACTGGGATAAAATCTTAGGGAAAGTCTGGGATATAATCTGGGATAGAGTCTGGGATAAAATCTGAGGGAAAGTCTGGGATATAATCTGGGATAGAGTCTGGGATAAAATCTGAGGGAAAGTCTGGGATAAAATCTGAGGGAAAGTCTGGGATAGAGTCTGGGATATAATCTGAGGGAAAGTCTGGGATAGAGTCTGAGGGAGAGTCTGGGATAGAGTCTGAGGGAGATTCTGGGATAGAGTCTGAGGGAGATTCTGGGATAGAGTCTGAGGGAGATTCTGGGATAGAGTCTGAGGGAGAGTCTAGAATAGGGTCTGGGATAAAATCTGAGGGAGAGTCTGGGATAAAATCTGAGGGAGAGTCTGGGATAGAGTCTGAGGGAGATTCTGGGATAGAGTCTGAGGGAGAGTCTGGAATAGAGTCTGGGATAAAATCTGAGGGAGAGTCTGGGATAAAATCTGAGGGAGAGTCTGGGATAAAATCTGAGGGAGAGTCTGGGATAAAATCTGAGGGAAAGTCTGGGATAGAGTCTGGGATAGAGACTGGGATAAAATCTGAGGGAAAGTCTGGGATATAATCTGGGATAGAGTCTGGGATAAAATCTGAGGGAAAGTCTGGGATATAATCTGGGATAGAGTCTGGGATAAAATCTGAGGGAGAGTCTGGGATAGAGTCTGAGGGAGAGTCTGGGATAGAGTCTGAGGGAGAGTCTGGGATAGAGTCTGGGATAAAATCTGAGGGAGAGTCTGGGATAAAATCTGAGGGAGAGTCTGGGATAAAATCTGAGGGAGAGTCTGGGATAAAATCTGAGTGAAAGTCTGGGATAGAGTCTGGGATAGAGACTGGGATAAAATCTGAGGGAAAGTCTGGGATATAATCTGGGATAGAGTCTGGGATAAAATCTGAGGGAAAGTCTGGGATATAATCTGGGATAGAGTCTGGGATAAAATCTGAGGGAGAGTCTGGGATAGAGTCTGAGGGAGAGTCTGGGATAGAGTCTGAGGGAGAGTCTGGGATAAATTCTGAGGGAAAGTCTGGGATAGAGTCTGGGATAGAGACTGGGATAAAATCTGAGGGAAAGTCTGGGATATAATCTGGGATAGAGTCTGGGATAAAATCTGAGGGAAGGTCTGGGATATAATCTGGGATAGAGTCTGGGATAAAATCTGAGGGAGAGTCTGGGATAGAGTCTGAGGGAGAGTCTGGGATAAAATCTGAGGGAAAGTCTGGGATAGTCTGAGGGAGAGTCTGGGATAGAGTCTGAGGGAGAGTCTGGGATAGAGTCTGAGGGAGAGTCTGGGATAGAGTCTGAGGGAGAGTCTGAGAGAGAGTCTGGGATAGACTCCATCTCCACCCTGACTAGAATAAAACACTTATTTGAAATAAATGAACGAAAGATCATTCGTTCTGGGTCTAATCTCTTAGTGTGTACTTTCTTCTGCAGATTTACAGTAAAAAAAAAAAACTCGACACCACGACGTGTTCCTGTTTACAGCCTGCTGGATAACAGCGCGCAGCCAAAGCCGAGGTTTCACGCGCGCCCACGCCCCATCCAGCAGGGCTCGCGAGCCGGTGCGCGTGCGCACTCGAGGCGTCGGTGTCAAACATGGCTGTGCTTTTGAAGAAAGAAAAATGCTGAATTGTGCTGGTGGAATTGTGAGAAAAAAGAGACAAACATGGCGAGGCTGGCCGATTATTTCATCATCGTCGGATACGACCACGAAAAAACAAGTGAGTTCCTTAAGAAAGTGAAAGAGAGAGCGAGAGAGAGTGAGTGAGAGAGAGAGAGAAGGGGGGGAGGGGGGTGTTGTGGTTTATACAGGACGCCCAGCTTCAGGCAGCGATTAGCTTAGCATAGTTTGTCTTAGCTTAGCATAACATAGCAGTGATTATCTGAGGTGTATGTGGGCAAAAATACGTTAGTGTTTATGTAGGAAAATGTTAATTCGTGTTTATGTAAATTAAATGTTAATTACGGAGTTTAACGTATATGAATGATGACTTTAGTGAAGGAGGAATGATTTGAAATGTTCAAATGAACTTAAGCAGGATTAATTTTGTGTTTCGTGAAGAACCCGAGTGAGTTTCTGAGGTGTTTATGAACAGCTATTAAAGCTAACGGCGTTAGCAACACAAGCAGCGCGCGTGCAGTGTTTTTAAAATCTAACGGCGTTAACGACACAAGCAGCGCGCGTGCAGTGTTTTTAAAAAGCAAACCGTCACTCAGGCGTCTCGTGTTTGTGTTTATTTCCGGTTGAACACTTCATTGGCTTTTTTTTTTTTTTTTACACTTTAAACTCATAACGCACAGCTCACGTTGGGTCTTTAAGTACAATCAGGATCATACACGTTCAGGGGAAATCTACTGGTTTCCATTCCGTGTTCTCGTGTGTGTGTAGAACTCACGCGCTTCCTCTTGTTGTGGAAACCGGATGTGGCGCTCCAGAGCGACAGGAAACAGGAGGGGATTATTACGAGTGATGAGAGTTTTGGAAGTACACAATAATGCTGAGCTCATTGCTTACACAGGAACTCCGTTCCCTAATGCTTGTGTTTCACGCTACATCTCACACAGACCTGGCTCCTGATTGGTTGTCAGTAAAGTGCTTTAAATTCACACTAACTAATTTGAACATATTTATATAATGTCTGGAATGACAGCCTGTGCTTATACAGAAATCATGCATGCAGGGTGGTGTGATACGGCACGACAACAAGTGTGTTATATGTTTGTGTAACTGCGTTGTACGGAGTGTGTTATAACACTGGAGTGTGTTTTGCTGGAGATTAAATTGTTTATTTCATTATTGTACATATCATGCGTCTTAACGCTAGAATAATGTCGTGGAGATGTAACCGACTTCCTGTTCTCACTTGCGTTATATCTACATTAAACTCTTGTTCCCTCATCAGCCTCTCTCTCTCTCTCTCTCTCTCTCTCTCTCTCTCTCTCTCTCTCTCTCTTTGAAGACCTTTGTATGCTGATAAGCTTCACAAAGGTCCGTGTTTTGAAGCGCCTACACCCGAGACTCCTTCGGCGCGAGGATATGTTTTACTCCGTTATATACCACATAATTTTAGGAAGGAGTCTCCGGTGTCAGCGCTTTATAACACTCAAAAGAAGTTATTCCTTTTCTCCGTATCATTCATGACAAGCTGCGTTTTTTTTTCCTCTTATGATGGAGAGTGAAAAGAGAAGGTGGTGATGTAATAACTGTTGATGGCTCCCTTCACAGACAATCCACAACGTTAAATGAAACAATAAACAAAAAATTTTTGGCGATCACACACACACGCTTCTCGACGCCCACAAAACACCATGCAAGGTCAAGTGTGTAGACAGCTGAGAACACGAAATGAACAATCAAGGTGAAGACCGAAAGATAAGCGGAAACGATCTTGAGTTCTGTAATAATCTTCCGTCAGCTGAGGCGTTTGTTTGCTTGTTTGTTTGAAAAGACAGAACTGCTCTCCTTCGTTTACATACCACCATCTCTTTTGTCATAATTGATCGTCTTGGCTCGCTTTCTTTACTTTTTAAGATCTTTAATTAATGCCAGTAAAATAAAACAGCTGTTTTTCACAAAATGTTCTCGATGGTGCTCTTAGTCCCTGACCTTGTGAGCTAGCATGATGATGCGGATGGAGTCTCCGAAGCTCTTCCATAAATCGTACAGAGAGCAATATAACCATGACAGATATTCCAGATATAAAAGTTCAGAAATCATGCATATTATATGATATGAAGTCAATCAAGTCATTAAGAGAGGTTTACAGTAGTTAGTCGTCTTATATGTAACTGTACACGCTTTCAGGAGCACGAGTAGGTAACAAACGTTTTTCATTAAATCGTTAATTTCTTGTGTGAAAAATCTGCGCATAAATTCATCTCTAAACTAAGATGAGGATTATTGTTTGCATTGGCAAGTTTCTGTGGTGTAAAGTAGTAGTTCAGGTTTGTTCATTAGGATAAATACATTCATTCATTCATTCATCTTCTACCGCTTATTCGAACTTCTCGGGTCACGGGGAGCCTGTGCCTATCTCAGGCGTTATCGGGCATCAAGGCAGGATACACCCTGGACGGAGTGCCAACCCATCGCAGGGCACACACACACTCTCATTCACTCACACACTACTGACAATTTCCAGAGATGCCAATCAACCTACCATGCATGTCTTTGGACCAGGGGAGGAAACCCGGAGAAAACCCCCGAGGCACGGGGAGAACATGCAAACTCCACACACACAAGGGGGAGGCAGGAATCGAACCCCAACCCTGGAGGTGTGAGGCGAACGTGCTAACCACTAAGCCACCGTGCCCCCCTAGGATAAATACAAATGCATATGAATATAAGTCTGATATTAAACTTGAACTTTTTGTCTTTATTTCTTATGTTCTGTAAAGCTGCTTTGAGACAATGTCCATTGGTGAAAGCGCTATATAAATAAAATTGAAGTGAATTCTCAAAAGTGGTTATATTATAAATATATTTAGAGGTTCAAGCACCAGATCTAATGTGTTCTCCTGGTGCAACGTTCAGCATCCAAAACTCCATCATATCCATCTACCACATCACACGACTCCATCGTGAATTATTTTAGCATTTTACACCTCATAAACAAGCTAATACGTTTCTCTATTGATAGATCTAAAGCATAACTCGTGTAAAGTTAAGAAGCGCTGTTTTGTTTGCTCTTCGTGCTGTAAGCGGCCATGTTGTTTTGACTGCTGAACTTGGGGTTGAGAAAACTGTCCATAAGTTACGTTTATCATTTGTTTCTCTCAGGCCAAGGTCAGGAGCTACGACCTCTAGACGAATCCTCACTCGTTCCAGTTATCTTGCTAGCTTGTTGCTAACACTAGACAAACATTGTGTTGTTCAATTTTTTTTTTTTTTTTACACTCCCATATTTGTAGCTTGAGTGAATGGAGGTCAACAATTATAAGCTCTGATGAACCACTTCTGAAGTAAAGATTGGGGTCATCGCTAATTTGTTGGCTTTTTGATAGAATGTAGAATTAAAAAAGGAAGTACTTGACTTGATGTCTTTTGTACATCATGTTCCAGTACAGATCGGTGTTGTTTTTGTTGTTATGCAATAAGACCTCTAAAAATCTTTTAGATTTTAATGTGCATTCGCACATCAGTCAGCGTTTATTTCGTTAGTTATCTCTTTTTTTTCCCTTTTTCTACTCCAGCTGGAATACCGGCTAACAACAGTTACAGGAAGCTGATAGCCTGATAGCATGGTGCTTTAGTAAGAGCATGTTAAACTCATCACACACTCACTTCATAGAGTCTTATTGAGATGTGTTTGTGACACACTAGGATGTATAAAAATAAATGGCAAAAAGTCATGAAGCTGATGTGTTCTTCCTGAGTACGTACGTTATTGTCAATTTAGGAGGCGTGGCCTAGCGCTTTTGTCGTTGAACGGATGACAGTTCAGACATGCTTTAAGCTTGAGATACTTTTTAGCGATCCAGATCTACTTTGTGATCAAGAGAGAAAACTCTGGACACAAAACATGCCTTGGCTGACCGTTTAGGGTCAGAAAAAAAAACAGATGGAAATTTACTCTTTGGATACTCCACACATATACGTGCACTTGCCAAATGTTATATCATGTTAGAAGCGAGCCAAAAAGCTGCAGAGCCTTATTAAAATCAGTTATTTTTCTCCAAGCAAGTAGTTTCCAGCTCTGGTCTCGGAGTCCTTCTGTCTTGCCCTGTACATTTCAGTGTTTTTTTCCCATCTCGAACACATTCAAGAGGGATCAGGTGTGTGGCCTAACAAAGTAAAATAACAAGTTATCCAAGGCAAGGATGCTCCAGGACCAGGGGTCAGGAACCAGCGGTGTACGTTACATAAGCCGTGTCACTCGTATCGATCTTACTGCTGCCTGTTATTCCAGACTTCACATTCCTGCTAATGATCCATGGATCGTTCCAGTCATTGGAAAATTCCATGTGAGATTCTGGCATAGCAGATTAGGTCATGCGAAATGGATTTTTATTTTTATATTTTTTTTCTTTTAGTTAAGCTGGTTGTAAACATAGCAGATGAGTAAAGTGTATGAGCGAGAGACGTGTGGACTCCAGTCCTTACAGCTCAGTCACTTTCCCGTTGATCTCTGGGAATTTAAACATTCTACCCGGAACTGGATTTTATCCAGGAATTGGACTTAAAACCCAAGTCCGGAGATTCAGTTGGAAGGGGCTTGGATTCTAGTGAATAGGTAAACGTCGCCTCTCTGCCTGATCCCGACCGTGGCCTTGCACTCACAAATGACAAACCTCTTTCTTGTTTAGGGGGAACAAAATGTTCCAGAGCAGTCCGTAGCTGTGCTGCTGAGACCATTACAATTAGAGTTTCTGCTCGTTTGCGTGATGTACAGCGTTACAAGCTTTAAATGTAAGACTTTTCGTCTTTCTGCAATGAAACATTCGGCATGACATAAATACTCAGGGAGCTGTCACTTATAAAGCAGACAGACCCTGGAGACTCCGTACATTTATCAAAGCGACTCGACTCTGAATCGACTCGGGAAGCGGCTGCAAAAGCGAATCAGCCCTTCTTTCTTAGAGTGCACTTCTTATCTACTTATAGTGTTAATATGTTTGTGTGACTATTTACAGACTGAACTTGAGATTATTAATGATCACAGGTGCAGCTTCCTGCAGCTTTAGCCTTATTTTAAGCCCCTCAATCTCGTAGATTTACATTTAAGATTTTGTATGAGATGCATCCTTGTTTTGTGTGTTGTTGCCTAAGCTTCGCAAAAACTTCTTAACGGATGTGTAGAGTTACTCTTTTAGGACCTGTATTTGCCTATTTGGCCTGTTTTGCACAACGAATTGGGATTTGCTAAACAAAGGAGTTTGCGTTTTAATGCCTTTGTCAATACAGACTTCAGAAAGTGTCGTATTTCGCGCTGCAGCTTCAGTGTCTGAAGCTTAAATATGTTAACGTTAATGATAGTCGTTTTCTATTGCTGCAAAGGGCAGGAAACTTTAAAACACTTTCAAATGCTGATTTTTCATGATTCTGTTTTTAGGAATCGATTAAATCTGTTTAGCTCATGTTCTAGACTTTTTCTCGAGGGCTTACCTGGCAGAATTTGACTCGGTTCATTTTCTAGCCTTGTCCTCTCAGAGCTTAAGTCGATACGTAGTTATAGATCGGGGGAAATGATACACGTCAGCAGACTCCGATGCAAACAGGTTTGATTTTGTACAAGATTAATACTGACCTGTAATTGTTTAGGGGCTGAGCTAAAAATCACAGGATTTGAGTCATATAGGGGAATAACAATGCATTATGCAAATATGCAAATTTGTTACTTCTTGTTGTGAAGAGTAACATTTTTTTTAATGCACAGAATTTAGAATAGAAAAAAGAAGTTACGTGACAGCCGATTGGCAACGTGGCGTGAAGTGAGGAGAGCTTCCACGCTCGGACTGACCCCAAGATCGTATCGATCTTTCACATTTCGTTCATTTTTTCAGGATTTCAGCATGCCTAATTAAATCATGTTGATTGTGAAAAAAAAAAGAAAAAAAATCGTGTTAATGCAGCTCGGTTCATTCACATGCAACCGATGTAGAAAACTGAATCAAACAAATTCCATGAGTAAACATTAATCATTCTGCTGGTTACAAAATTATAACTTTTGTATGACTCACGGTCTGTAAGTCTGATGCTTTTGTTCTTCACAGAATTAAAGAGCATCATGTGATCAGGATCGTTGTAGCCATGAGGAACTAAACCCATACGCAGAAATTGTAACGGCTGTGAAAGGAAGTCTCATTACCTTTTTTGCGGTTTACCTGCTAAAGAAAAAAAAAGCTTGGCTCGTCGAATCGATTCGATTTGAAGGTGTCCATTTTTTGTACATCCAACACGATTCACACCTGAGCTGAGAATCTAACCCACAGCGCTGCACTTTCTAACATACAGATACTGGATTTAATCACCTAAATGTAATAATCTACTTATACTCTAGTTCCCATCACAAGCCAACATCCTCATGAGATCTTACAGCGTTACCGGATGCTGGTTCAGGCCGACGGCAGAAAGTTTTAAATACAAACTCTATTGGACACGTACAAATACACACAATCACTAAAAAATAATAAAATAGATTACAATACAAGGAAATAAATAGTAAGGAAGCTGCAGTGGAAAGCGGAGTAGCAAAATGAAATAAAGTGGCAAAATAAATAGAAAAAAATGTAAAAATGAAATGCAGCATTCGAACCGAGACAGTGACCGACGGTATGAATATACTGTAGGTGAATGAGTGTGAAACGAACGTGCGTCTGTGTAATATTTTGTGTCCGGAGCTCGTCAGCGTGATTTTTATCATCTGCTGTAAAATCGCTTAACATCTCAGCTTGACTTAGGAGAACCTTTATTTAGTAAAATCCTTAAACGTAGAAGGAAGTGTTTCTAGGTTCTGCTCTCTGAAATGATGAAAGAAACCGCTTGTTACGGAACATAAACGTAATCTTTTAATTTACAATCTTATTAATAAGCTGAGACTTTAAAGGTTTAAAAAAAAGAGAGGGTAATTTAATCTAAGTGTTGAGTTACAGTTACAGGACAGGACCAGACAGTATAGCTTTCAGCGCTAGCGGTCACCGGTCGTGTAAACCAAACTGATCTGCTTTCATCTTAACACATGTTTCTTGCATGTCCAGGTTTGTACAGATAAGTTATCCTGAGAACGTGCCTGTGAGATAAAGAGCAGGGAGGAAAAGCTGTGGGCTGATTGGAGAAAGATTTAAACTCCCATCACGCGTGATGAAGATAAATTACGCCACATTTTTGTATATCGCAAAGAGGAGGTTAAGTCTAAAACATCATTTCAAGACATCGGTTTAACATCAGCACTTTACTCAGAGTTAGGAAATACGATCGTATGACTCGATGCTAACTCGAGTCACCGCAGCTTCCGGGCGTCCAATCGTTTCAAATGGATACGTAAGCCAGGATAAGATATGAATTCATATTACACCTTCATATTACAGGCTTAATAGCACGTGATTATTCTGAGATGGGTGACGTCTTTGCTGAATGACTAACACGCTTTGAGGAAAGCGCTGACTGCTCTCTTCAGCAGTCTAGTGAGCTTGTCCATTGTTTGTCTAGGGTTAGACTTGAGCAAGGCCCTTAACCTTCCCTGTTCCAGGAGTGTTGTATCATGGCTGACCCTGTGCTCTGACCCCACAGTTGGTATATGTGAAGAAAGAATTTCCCTGTGCTGTAGTGTATATGTGACAAAATAATAGTTTCTGTTCTTCTGTCTATATTGTATAAATATCAGGATCAACGAGTAGCAAAATGCACGTGCTCAAACCTGGTCACTATGACACTGTGAGCTGGGTAAAGTCTGCTTCTGCTCTGCTTCAGGCTTTAGGTGAGATAAAATGCTTATTTAGTTACTCAGCAGCTTGTGGGAGTAACTGATTTGCACACAGCCGGTGACACCGAGTTACCTGGCCACGATAAATACGCTTCAAGTGTCAGGTGCCTGTTTAAGCTGCCTGATATTTGTTTTGCACTCACGGCTCTGGCTTTTTTTTATCTTCACATCTAATTCGAGCGAGTATTCAAATCCCTTCTCTTTGTTCAGTTTGTTTGATTTCATGGCTGACCTGACGCAGCCCTATCTAATCACTCTGTGTCACAAGTTCACATCAGGGAACGCTTTTTCTGCACCCTCGGTGATCCCCGGTCCAGTTCATCAATACCGTATCCTTTTTTGCATGTGCATATCTTTTTATAAACCACGTCGACTACGATTGCTCGTCAAATCGCACCGATTGCAATCGTATGAAAAATGGTTCTGATGTGGGAGAATATTTCCAAAATCCCACATGTGCTGGATAGGCAATAATGAGATAACTGAGAGATCTAGGAGCAGATGCTCTTAAGCCATCTCCCTCGTCCCACGTGTCAGTCATACGATAACGTCACTCAGCTATCGTAAAATTAGATTAAATTCCTTTTAAGTGCACATTCTTCTTTTTTTTTTTTTTTCGGTCTGATTTGGTTTGATAAAGACTTTGTAGCAGTTATTGTGCTTTATTCTCCCCCTACGTCTCGGTGCCCGTTTCCCCGAGCGATCATACACAAATATAACACCGTAAACCAGAAAGCATGTGATGTGTTTAGTCAGGAATGCAAACAGACGGGGCATGATGTCCTAGCAAGATAGTTCATCACTTGTTTTTACCAGTTAAGTTATTTCCCTACAAGTGCTTGTGATTGCAACAGTATTCCCATAAACTTCCAGGTATTCCGGTTTTCACATACTGCACTTTCACAATCGGACAATTCCGACCCGGATTTTTTTCCGATCCGCTTATCTCCGTGTTACAAAGATCAGTAACGGTGACAGAGATACGTTTTGCATTCGGAATGCTAGGAATTTGTTTGCCTCGAAGCAGGACTGAGCCTCGTCCGGTATTCCGGACATGTGATTTCTGCTATTGCGTCGTCATCGCTTGCGACTCTTGGATTAATCACTTCTCAAAGTTTTGACTAAGTCGCTGATGGATCATCCGAGATGTGCATTGACAATAAACTCTATTAAATTCCTCTATTTTGATCCGTTGTTTTTTTTCCCCCTTTGACCGTCTACAATTATCTCTCTGTCGACACGGCAAAGCAAATCTGCTTTTCCTAAATCCAATCAGGGTGCTTTCACACTTGTGTTTTTCCCTTTTATTACAGACAAACAACACACTTAAGCTCCTTTTTTTAACGAAAAACACAGCTCATTAATCTTTGTTGTTCGCGTAAGCGTTTGCGTAAGTGTTTGCGTAAGCCAGACTCCGCCCCCAAAACTCTGTATAAGGTAAAGAAGTCAGAGTGATGTGAAAGCACTAAATGTTTATACCAGTAAACCCTTTAAATGGCTTAAATTCTTTGGTAGCTATTTTTCTCACTACATTTATGGCATTTAGCAGACACCCTTATCCAGAGTGACTTACAACTGAGCAACTGAGGGTTAAGGGCCTTGCTCAGGGGCCCAGCAGTGGCAGCTTGGTGGACCTGGGGTTCCAACCCATGACCTTCCGATCAGTACCCCAACACCTTAACCACTGAGCTACAGTACCACATCCCAAAACATGTGGTATTCTATCTATCTATCTATCTATCTATCTATCTATCTATCTATCTATCTATCTATCTATCTATCTATCTATCTATCTATCTATCTATCTATCTATCTAATCTATCTAATCTATCTATCTATCTAATCTATCTATTTTTAACTTTAGCCAAGGACTCAGTACATGTGAACAAATCTTGTGTGTTTGTTTTGTGAGACTGCAGTTATATTTTCTCACTTTTCCAGATTTGATTGTTATAGTAACTGCAACCGTGAGCACAAAGATGAGCTTCTGCCAACGTCGTGATTTTGCTTTGGGCAAGATCTCGTCGGCTTTTTTTTTTTCTTTTCTAATAAAATACCAAACATCTTGCTTGAATCAGCAAGGACTGGATTTTAGCTCTGTTGTTTACTATAATATTTGTTTTAAAATGTTCTCGTCTGTTTTTTTATCCTTCGTTTTCATGCAAAGGAAAATGAAATTCTCAAGTCTTTGTTGGATGTAAAAAAGAATTCGGTCAAATCTGTTTTGATCTAAATGAAAAACCAAACGCTCTTCACGTGTTAATGAGAAATGGAATCCGTTTCCTTTAAATGTAAACAAAGAATTCAGGCAGGTCGTTAAAGACAGAAACAAAAAAAAAAGAATTCTGTTTACATGTAAACAAGAAATTGAATCGGTTTCCCCTTAAATGTAAATAAAGAATTCAGTCAGCTCTGTTTAGATGTAAACAAAATTTTGAAACATGTCTATTTACATGTAAACAAAGTACTGATTGAAGTCAATATATTCAGTTGTTTTTTTTCCATTTCCATTTCCACACACGATCGTTCCTTCTTTTCCCCTCTGATGTCTGATCCATCATTTTGTTTCTGTTATTTATAATATTATATAACAGTGTAGCTGTTTGTCTCGTATTTATTGCTTTTCATTAAAAAAATGAAATACAGACGTGGTTTCATTATTAAAGGCTGTAAATCGTGACCTTCAGTGTAAAGTCGTATTACCTCTTTAATAGCACCAGATTTCACTGTTTCAAGCACTTCTTTCTTCTGTCTGGGAGGGAGGAGGAGGAGGGAGGGGGAGGAGGGAAGGAGGGGGAGGAGGAAGAATGCAGTAAGTTAGGGAGTGGGATGGTAGGGGCAAGGAGGGTATGAGGCGGTTAGATTGTAAGGAGGGATGGAAGGATTGGGGGAGGGGGTGGGAGGGAGAGGGGGAGGATGGGAGGGTGGAATGGTGGATGGGTGAGAAGGGAGGTTGGGGGGAGTGAGAATGAGAAGGAATGAAGGAAACTTAAAATTCCTTCCTTCCTTCCTTCCTTTCTTTTTATTTTTTCATTTTTCCTTCTTTTTATTCTTTCTTTCCTTCCTTACTTCTTTCTTTCTTACTTTTTATGCTTTATTCTTTCTTTCTTTTTATTATTTCTTTTTCTTGCTTTTTATTCTTTCTTTCTTTCTTTCTTTCTTTCTTTCTTTCTTTCTTTCTTTCTTTCTTTCTTTCTTTCTTTCTTTCTTTCCTTCCTTCCTTCCCTGTTTTTTCCCCCCACTCTGACGAATTACAGGCTACAGATTTTCTCAGAGCTCTTATTTAGGTGCTCTGTCCGGGCCCTGTCCACTCACTTTTTTTTTTCTTTCTTTTTTTTTTGGTGAAAGGATTTGTCCTCTTTGTGTTATTTTAAACTTTAAAAGGGTTTTAAGAAAACAGAAGCGTGTTCATAGGGTTATAATTTTGTAGAGCAATGTAGTGATTTTCAATGTCTATAGCCAGATGTTTTAGACGTGAAATCGTAAAATCGTGAGTCTCTTGAAGGACAGGAGGATGATTCATTTAAAAAAATTCATTTTAGATACAAATGCAATTCCAGGCAAATATATTGTTCGGATATTTTAAGGCTATCGTAAAAGGAGATATTTTTTACCCTCTTGTAATTTATGGTGACTGATTCTGGCAGTTTTTCTGAGTCACCTCCCGATAATCCGTGCTCCAGCCTCCCTCCGTGTTCACATTGTGATTGATTACATTTTCTTACGCAAAGCCGAAACTTCCAGCTTTCACTCTTTCAAACTTCCAGCTTTCACTCTTTCAAGTTTCAGGTCGAAACGACCCGTGGATTTATTAAATCAAAAGTTGAACAATACAACAAATTTCCAACATGACGTATCGAATCAGTATGTGTGAATCAGTTTTTGTAGCGAACACGAAAATCACATCACGTTGTTCAGATCGTTCTGACCCGAGAGCGTTCGGTATTAAATCTGAATTCTAGAAATTTTATTGTTTGTTTTAATGTGAAACCGAGGATGTTTGAATTTATTGTTCCTCAGACACTCTGTTCAGGGAAATCGGGGATTATGCTTTCGGGCTCGTCCGTCTGTCCGTCTACTGAAGGACGTGACAGATTTTGGTATCGATCCAGACAATTTCAAGGTCACACCAAGGTCATATTTCTCAAATAGTAAATTTTCCCCACTGTTAAACTAAGCTATATGGACAAAAGTGCACCCATATGTGCTTGCTGAGGCTTAATTCTCCTCTCTTTGCTGTTATTACAATAAGCTTCACTAAATTTTATTTACGAGTACTTTTAACAACAGACCCTGTCACAAAGCAGCTTTACAGAAATGTATAAATTCGGCATATAAATTTTAAATTTATCCCTATTGTGCAAGCCAGAGGTGACAGGGTTGAGGAAAAAACTCCCTCAAGCAGAATTACAGGGAAACCTTGAGAGGAACCAGACTCATTCTCATTTGGGTGACACCAGAGCATGTGATTTATAAATCATTTCCCTTCCATAACTTGTTTGTCTTGTTGAAGCTATTCACAAGTTGCACCATCCACAGTAATCCTGTATATCTCCAGGTTGTCCATGTGAGCATAGTATTAGAGCATCTAGATCATCTAGATACAGAAAGGGTCAAGATCATTGGTTGGCAGTCGAGATTTGTTTTCTGTCAGCTAGAAGAACATTAATAAGATCAGACATGAGCTGTTGGGTGATGAGTTGTGGGGTTCAGTCAGTGTTCTGGTTCACTCCAATGGTGTTCAGTGTGGTTGAGGACAGAACACTGAGCAGGACGCTTGAGTTCTTCCATCCAAACATAACACACCATATCTTCATAATCTTCATAACATCATAATCTTCATTTCTTTTTCTTTGTGTGATCATGATTGTGAACCGCTTTTGTCTGTTTTTTTGTTTTGTTTTGTTATCAGGTTCAGGTGAAGGATGCGGGAAAATCATTCAGCGCTTTCCAAAAAAGGACTGGGACGGCACGGCGTTCCCTCAGGGTGTGGAGATGGTGAGTGTTACGACTTCACTTAAAGCTGGACATGGCCCTGGTTAAGAGAAATCTGTCCACAGGGTCAGTTATGTAATCCACAATAGATTTGCTAAATCTGCTTTAGCTCTGTGAAGATATTCACTTCATGGCAATCTGAAAAACTTCTGTTTTTCCCACGACCACAGCAGGAACCCGTTTTCTGTTCCCGTCTCTGCGTTTCCTCTATCTTCAAATGCATTATGTTTGTTTGCTGAAACGCTTAATTTGTATCCCTCTAATGGAGAAATGAATTCCATGCTGACATCCCGGAGATGTTTGTACGTGTTATCATCGTGCCTCCGCTGGGGGTCCGTGCCTTGTAAGGGCAGCAGCAGGGAGATCCTTTACCCCTCGCCTCCTCGCTCTCCATCCATAGGTCAGGTCGGGGGTTCGGGGTCTGAACTCAAGACTGGGGGCCAATTATCAGAAAGCACAAATCATTCCACTCCTGCAGCAAATATTTGCTTATCAGAGCCGGAGAAGAACAAGCTGTAAATCTGGGGAGCAGCGGTCGCAGTAAACGAGCCTCGTACCCCTGGGATTATAAGATCACAGTCCGTCATAGGATGTCTCTCTCTCTCTCTCTCTCTCTCTCTCTCTCTCTCTCTCTCTCTCTCTCTCTCTCTCTCTCTCTCTCAGGGTTTGTTTATCTGTTTACTGAGGCATGCTGCAAGCAAACAGGAACTCTCTCAGACCGGAAAACACACTCTACTTCCTTCATTCTTCTGCCAAAGTTATTCTCTGTGCAGGAATTTCTTTGTTTGTTTGTTGATGCAAATCAAATAGAGTGCCCAAAAAAAAAAGAAGAGTGTGTTAATTAATTAATTAAATGAAAAATAAATAATAAAATAATTGCTCGGTATCTGAATATATCCAAGCTTTATTTGTATTTTTTTTTTATTTAGATTTTTTTTTACACCCATAGTCTCTTTTTTTTTTTTTTTTTTTTCTCGAAATACGGAAGGCGGTGAACTTTGAATGTTGCAGAACTTTACCCTACCACGTCGTATAGAGTGGGGAAAAAAGAGAAGATGGTGACAGTGACCATTTATGGCTCCTGTAAAGAAAATGATAGAGAACAGGAACAAACTTGTTCCATCAGGTCAAAATGTATGAAATGTTCTTTAATAAACATAATCGCTGTGCGGAATCAAAACCATTAGGACGTGCCGTTGTAGGATTATAATTAGATGGCATTTAAAAAAAATAAAAAACAGGGTGGCATTTAACACACTTCACCTTTAAAAATGTAAAAAAAAATAGATCTACTGGTCAATTATAATTAGTCAGTTAATGATTAGGCCGGTGTTTTTAGATGCTTAAAATGATTCTGCTTGTTAGAGGTATTTCATAGTAAATGTGACGTGGGTTAAGAGCGAATGACCTCGAAATCGACACCTTTTTTTTACTTTTTGTATGTGTCTTGTTTTGGCTTTATTATTTATTTATTAACGTAGATTGTTTTGCTGGTCGTAATGATCTTGGTTGATCTTGCAGTTAATCCTAAAGTAACATTTGAGAAAAGGTTTAGCATCATCTGTTTGTCAGTCTGTTCACCAGTCAACTATGATACAGTGTTAGTGCCTGGGGGCGGGGCTAATGTTAGCACATTTGATAATGTACCTAAAGTTTACTAATGTTTAATACACTTTTACTTTACTGCAATATGATCAGTTATCAGCACACATGATAGTAGGTAGCTACATGCTAAGGGTAACTTTTTTCTGTGTTAATGATAAAATAACGTTATGTACTTTCTTGATTACAACCTCCGTTTATACAGATAACATGGAGCCGCACATGCATGTTGGATTCGCCGCGTTTGGATGTTAATGTAGGTTCACAAAGCCATGAGCATTAACAGTAAAGCAACATCCGCCGTTGTTGTTGTTGTGTTTGCTGCGCTAACGTTGCTGTGTAACGTGACACGTATACAATGACGTCACACGCGGCTCTGTGATGCTCTCTAACCGATGGAAAGGCAAACAGGTTCTTAGAAGGTTCGCCAGTGGAACCAACTTTGAACCAGCACCAGCACTAGCTCTGAACCAGCACCCGGTTCTTTCTGGTGGAAAAGGGGTAAATGTGTTCTTAATCAGCCCTGAAGTTTATTTCTAAGGAAAACATTTTCTTTACTAATTAGAGGAGACACCCATGAGTCAGTTCACTGTTTTTATTCATTTTTCCATTCATATGTAATTCCTTCATATCCGAAAGCAGACCTGACTTGAAGGTTGGCTGAAGTTCTTTACACATTTGAGGAAATTGTGCACGTGTCCCTTCTTAAGATTTAATTATTCCCAGACTGCTTTTTGGAGGTTCTCGGGATCATCTCAAACCACTTAAATGAATGTGTTGTACTTCTCCCTGGTCATGTTTTTTTTATCTTGTTGTGTTCTCGGTTAGGCATCGGACATTCCTCGCAGTTACAAAAATCACATTTAGGAGAATTAGGGAGATTCTGTCATGATTTCACACATAAAAATCCCCTCGTGCCTCGCCGTGCATGTCAGGACCAACAGGGAACAGCTGGCTGATTCCCGCTATTCTTGCACGTCCTGTCAAACTGCCACATCTGGTAGATCCACAGAATCACAATCCCTGAGCAGGTGGTGGAACCTCTGTGGAGCCAAAATGTTGAGAAACTTGGGTCAAGTCTGATTTTTTTTTTATAGTTGTGCATACCAACTTTTATTATCCATCCTAATTTTTAAAATTTATTTTTATTTGTATCCATTTTAGTCCAAAAAAATGAAGACTGGCTACAAAGGAACTGTTTGTATTTCATGGAATTAAAACAATTCCTTTCTAAACAAATGAAGAATTGTGTCATAATTTAACTACAAAAATGCAATTTTAATGAAATATATGGCATGATTTTAAATAGATTGTTTCTGGATAATAAATATGCATGGAACTAAAATAACAAAATATTTGGCCCATGTTGTATTTGATTCAGTTTGATTCTTCACTTTGATGCCAGACTTTAGCTTTAAATCTACTAGTAAAGAAGGAAGGAAGGAACGAAGGTAGGAAGGAAGGAAGACCGTAAGGAAATAAAGGAAGGAAGAACAAATAAGGAAGGTAGACTCAAAGAGAGTAAGGTAGATACGAAGGAAGGAAGCAAGCAAGAAAGGAAGAGGGAAAAAAATGAACGAGAGGAAAAGGTAGACAGACAGAAAGAAAGAATGAATGAACGAAAGGTAGACAGGAAGGAAGGAAGGAAGAAAGCAAGCAAGAACGAATGAAAAAGGAAGGTAGACACAGAAAGAAAAAAGGTAGATACAGAGAAAGGAAGGAAGCATGGAAGGTATGAAGGTAGGAAGACAGGAAGGGAAGGGAAGGAAGGAAGGAATTAAGGAAGGAAGGAAAGAAAGGAAGCAAGAACAAAAAAGGAAGGTAGACACAAAAGAGAGAAAGGTAGATACGAAGGAAGGAAACAAAGATAAAGACAGGAAAAAAGAACGAAAGAAAAAGGTAGACACAGAAAGAAAGAATGAATGAAAGGAAGGTAGACAGGAACGAAGGAAGAAAGCAAGCCAGAAAGAAAAAGGAAGGTAGATACAGAGAAAGGAAAGAAGCAAGGAAGGAACGAAGGACACAAGAAAGGAAGGAAGGAGGAAAGAAAGAACGAACTAAGAAAATAAGGAATGAAAGAAAGGTGACACAGAAACACACACCTACAAAAACCTTATAAATAAATAAATATATTTTCCTTTCACAATTATTCAGTCTTTAATCTCACACATTTGTCACATTGTACAGTTTTTCAGTGTTAAGCAGCTTCCAGACAGTTCATTAGAATTATTTCACATACACTGAACAAAAAAGTCATCTCCTGCTTTGTACTAAACAAATAGGTAAGAAGCTTCACTTGGATAATTACTGATGGATCGATGTTTCAGCTGAGAACCACTTGTAGTATTTAACTGATGCAGTGAGCAGCTTCTTATGTTTTATACGGTCATGTCAGAAGACTTGTGTGGAAAAGGTGTTCCTCTGTTTCAGAAGGGTCAGATGGGGCCAATCAAAAATAAATCTATTAAGAAGGTTATGAAAGTACTAAGAGTGCTTAACTGCAAAAAGTATTGCGCATTTTGGACTAAACCAGCTGCCGTAGTGGGTCGTTGGCAATATTTTCGGAAGATGAGCATGTCACAGTTTTGCAAAAGTAACGCTCGCCGCCTCCTGAAGTGTCTTGCGATGCGTCTTCGCCGTTTGCAGTGCATTAAAATTATATTTTCAAGCTGCATCCGCGCTTCATTCTGAAAATTAAGACTTTGCATAGAATGCTGTATACAAGTGATGTAGTAGATTACAACCACGAACATAATTGCAGCGCACAGTCGTCTCTCCATGGTGTACTGTATGCTGTATTTTCCTCTTTTTGTTTACTTCCGGAGTTTCTTTGGAATTTCCCGCACGTTTATTCTGACCAATCGAGAAGCAGTTTAGGAAATATGCTCAAAGACATGTGAACTGAACTATAGATGTAAAAGCACCCTTAAACTGTGTTAGGAATCGTCCAATGCTTTATTAAAACCTGGAAGGACCAAGAGGAAATGTAGTCAGAAAAATTTGGTGTAATTAAAACTATGCTTAATAGAGAAACCATTAGCATCTCCACTGAGCTCAAGAAAACCACTTATCAGTGAGACTCATCAGGAAAAAAAGGCTTCAGTTTGTTAGGAAACATAAAGATTCGACTCTGGACCAATGGAAAAAAGTCATGTGGTCTGATGAGTCCAGATTTACCATGTTCCAGTGAATCAGAGAAGGAAAAGATGCAGATGATGTGATACACCCTTCATGCCTAGTGCCTGCCGTACAAGCATGTGGAGGCAGGGTGATGATCTGGGTGTGCTTCGGTTCCTCAGTTCTGTGTTCAACAACATTATGTGCCCAAAAAAATGGAGTTCAGCTGATGGAGAATATACTGAATGAACAGGTTTCTCAATCTGTGGATTTCTTTTCTTCCCCGATGGCATGGGAATGTTCACGGGTGGTTTAGAGACCAACACAGAGTCCGGATACCCCATTGGGAATCTTTGGGATGTGCTGGAGAAGACTTTACGCAGCGGTCCGACTTTCATCACCAATACAAAGATTTTTGGAAAGAAATGAACGCAACTCAAGACGAAATAAACGTTGTAACATTTTCTGAGCTTATCGAACCCATGCTACCCGTTTATCTTACAAGATTAGACCCGCTTTACGTCCTCCTCAGGCTCGATATCGTGATAATAATAACATCGGGAAGGCAAATGTTTAGTGGAAAACATCTTCCTCTCATGCAGCTCAGCTTTGTTTAGCTGCGTACGTCTCGGTTTGTCTCCGATCAAGTTAAGAAGCTGAAGCCAATTGTTGCTTATCAAGGTGACTTCACTCTAAAAGAATTAAATGACGATCTCTGCTGCTACTCAACACAAAGCACACACGTAGTTTACAAAACAAATTCAGTTAATACAGCTAATAAGTGAATATGTAAAAATGTATTAAAGTTTTGCAGTTTGTCGCTGAACTTAAAGGCGGGGTGCACGATGTTTGGGAAACGCTTCGGGTCGAAAAACAAATCAAATGCCTAGCTAATGAGCAGAAAGGGGCGTGTCTTGTCGATACGTGGCGGAGAGAGCGTTCAGTGCGTGCGATTGAAACGTTGACATGGCGGATACCTGCCGTTACCTTTGCCTCGTGTTCTAGGTGTTCAACGTCGTCTTCCGCGTGAAACGGAGCTAAACCTTTCACGGGACAACACACAGTACTACAACAACACGTCTGTATTACCATAGCATTACTCATTGAGTTCATTTATTGATAAATGAATAATAATTCCACCATAATAGTTGCCTGGGTTACGTATGTATGTGTGGGGCAGAGCTATCAAAACAGGGGTGACACCCATTTGGTTTAGGGGCATGTTTGTTTTGGTGATTTCAAATGTCAACATTGGCTTTCAAACAACGTACACCCACCTTTAACATAACCAACAGCTAAAGCAACTCGGAGGAAGGTAAAAATGATGTAATGGCATTATGTGTTGGTGTCACACTAAAACCTGGCCACACCCAGAATTAGCATCGGTGCAGTTTTTACAGCCGCTTCACAGCCAGAGATTCTCTCATACAATGAATCATGAATCAGCAGCAGTTAGAAGGCACAAGATAAATCTCACAAACTACTTCTTTATGCTCGTCAGTGCAAAAACAGAAAGCTTTAGGGAATTTTTATTTATTCCACTGCAATCCTCTGTACAGTTCAGCTCAGAAACCTACACCATGTGGAGTGCTCCTAAATATAGCTAGAGAGCTCCGGGTTGTTCAGACAAACAACTCTGCACACACCAGATGTTGTTGATCCCTCCGTTTATGCCTCCTGGTTTCATGCCGCACTCCGTTGTTGTGGTCCGGTCCAGCAAGTCAGCGGTATTTTTTATTTATTTTTTTAATACTTTTTTTTTTTTTTTTTTTTTTTTTTTTTTTTGCGTGTCAGGAATCTCTTGTGTTATGGATCAGTTTTATGCTTAAAAGAGCATAAGCGATTCAAGAGGCTACAAACATCTCAGCAATGTTAACAACGTCCTTATTTTAATCGTCTGCTGGGGGTGGGAACGAAACTGTCCCGGATCCAGAGTTCCTTACACTTCAGTCGTGTGGCGTATTTACCCGAATTCTTGCTTTGTAGATTTATTTATTTATTTATTTATTTTTTACAGATCTAGTATTGTAGCGTTTTGGGGTTTTACCATGCAAATTTTTTTTATTTCCAAATAACCCACCTCTGTATTGTTTGCAGACTTTCTTCACACTGTGAAGATCTCGCATGGGAATAGATCAAACGAATCGAATGGGAGAAGCATCTCGCGGCCACAGCTGCCACCCAGCGCTCTAAATAACTACAGATGAGGAATGTTCCAAATTTTACCCCCCCCCCCCCCCCCCAAAAAAAAGACCCCCACGAACATATTTGCAACATTTGCCTACGAAGGTGTTTTTAATCTCGAAGGAAGTGAATCAGCTCTGCTGTTTGCGTGCCGGTGTGAACCCGTGTGCCCTTTTAGAGAGCTACGTTCACCTAAACAGCTTGGCACGTAGGCGCCCGTTACGCAGAGTTCGTTACACGCAGCAGGCAGACGTTAAGGTCAACCTCCGTCTTTATTCCACAGATTCTCCTGGCCTCAGGTGTCGACGCTTTTTATTAGAGCACGACTTGCAGTTACGAGACTTTGCTTTCTTGTTAAGGGTCAGTTGAAGCTTATTAACTGTGCTGCACAGTGGCAGTGAAGCCTTATACAGGCTCGGGGGATTGAACGTAAGGGAGGATTATTTGTAAGGATTAACACACTGTGTGGTGTCGAGTGTGTTAGTCTGCATAAACAACAGGGAATTTATATAGTTGGATTAGATTCATATTGTGGGACGTCTGAGAGACAAGCAGTGATAAACATGATAATGTCACTGTCTCTCTCTCTCTCTCTCATTATCTTTTTATCTCTCTGTCTCTTTCTCTCTCTCATTCTCTTTCTCTTTTATCTCTTTCACTTTCATTTCTCTCTCTTTTCTATTTTTCTCACTCTGTCTTTCTTTCATTATCTTTTTATCTCTCTGTCTGTCTATCTCTTTCTCTCTCTCATTATCTCTCTCACTCTGTCTCTCTCTTTTCTTGCATTCTATCTTTCTCTCTCTGTCTGTCTTTTTCTCTCACTCACTCACTCACTCACTCACTCTTTCTCTCACACACTCACACTCTCTCTCTCTCTCTCACACACACACACACATTCTCTTTTTATCTCTGTTTGTCTCTCTCTCTCTCTCTGTCGCTCTCTGTCTCTCACATTCTCTTTTTATCTCTGTCTTTCTCTCTCTGCCTATCTCACTCACTCACTCACTCACTCACTCACTCACTCACTCACTAGCTCACTCACTCACTCACTTTCTCTCATTCTCTTTCTCTTTTATTATCTCTCTCACTTTCATTTCTCTCTCTTTTCTTGCATTTCTCTCTCTCTCTCTCTCTCTCTCTCTCTCTCTCTCTCTCTCTCTCTCTCTCTCTCTCTCTCTCTCAATCTGAATTTTAAGGTTTCTGTCCTTGATCTCTCCTAAAGTGTAGAAATATCATGCTGCAGGTATTCATTGTCCTCAAAAAGTGCAGCGTTACTGACCATCTACACGACCTCAGCGTGTCCTCACACGACTTTCAGGTAAAATGTAACTGATTTAACGCAGGACAGCTGGACACTGTGCCACTTATTAAACAGGGTTTCCACTGAACCGTGGTGTGTGTGTGTGTGTGTGTGTGTGTGTGTGTGTGTGTGTGTGTATGAGAGAGAGATTTGGGAAGAGAGTCAGGTCAAGCAGCTTGTAAACCTCAAGCAGCTTTTCACCTTTAATTTAAGAAGCACTTTCAGGTTTGAGTTTTGTTAAAATCGGATGTATGTTTGTAGACATTTAAATTTGTAATTCATTCGAATGATTCTGATGATGCTTTCATAAAAGTTTGTTTTAATTGTAACCCTGCAGTGCTGCTTGTGATTGATTAGTAAAGAGAGATATCTTATAGAATAAAAGATGGATGGATAGATAGGTAAATTTGATAGACAGATATATAGGTAGATATGTAAATTGATAGTTGGATAGACGAACGGACAGATGGGTAGATAGACGGACGGATGGATGGATGGATAGACAGATGGATGGATGGATAGACAGATGGATGGATGGATGGATAGACAGATGGATGGATGGATGGATAGACAGATGGATGGATGGATGGATAGATAGATGGATGGATAGATGGATGGATAGACAGATGGATGGATGGATAGATAGATGGATGGATAGACAGACGGATAGATGGATGAATAGACAGGTGGATAGATGGATGGATAGACAGACGGATAGATGGATGGATAGACAGACGGACAGATGGATAGATAGACAGTAAGATAGATGGATGGATAGACAGGCGGATAGACGGACGAATAGATGGATGGATAGATGGGTGGATAGACGGACGGATGGATGGATGGATGGATAGACAGACGGATAGATGGATGGATAGACAGACGGATAGATGGATGGATAGACAGACGGATAGATGGATGGATAGACAGACGGATAGATGGATGGATAGACAGACGGATAGATGGATGGATAGACAGTCGGATAGATGGATGGATAGACAGTCAGATAGATGGATGGATAGACAGACGGATAGATGGATGGATAGACAGACGGATAGATGGATGGATAGACAGTCGGATAGATGGATGGATAGACAGTCGGATAGACGGACGGATAGATGGATGGATAGGTGAATAGACGGACGGATGGATGGATGGATAGACAGGCGGATAGATGGATGGATAGACAGACGGATAGATGGATGGATAGACAGACGGATAGATGGATGGATAGACAGACGGATAGATGGATGGATAGACAGTCGGATAGATGGATGGATAGACAGTCAGATAGATGGATGGATAGACAGGCGGATAGACGGACAGATAGATGGATGGATAGACAGGTGGATAGATGGACGGATAGACGGACGGATAGACAGACGGATAGATGGATGGATAGACAGGCGGATAGATGGACGTAGAGATGCAGTAGCCTAGTGGATATAAAAAGCAAACAATGTCCACTGCACATCATGACCAGAAAAACTGACAGGAATGCGTGCCATATTTATTGGCACCTTGCGCCATACATACAGCTTTGAACCTGAAACCTGCCCTGCACTCGTTATCTCAAGACCAGCCCCGGGGACACACAGCATCACACAGGCAATTCTAAGAGCTTTAAACCTTTTTCCCCCTCTCTTAATGATAGCCTCCTCCTCCGTTAATGCACACGAGAGGGCACGCTTCTGTCAGCGTCCTCGCTGATCTGTTTGTCTTTCTTTTTTACGGCTTCAACCCGCAGTGTTTGTCTTCCGTCTTCACGTAAAGTGGATTAATGCGTCCCCTTTCTTTAAAGCCCGAACAAAAACATTTTCCTATCTCGTAAAGTCAAAGCGAATAAAGCATTTTGGGAACATCCTCTCATGCACACTGATACTCACATCATTTCTAATGGTTTATTTGGCGATTAAGAAAACAAATGTTGAGTTTTCCGAGAACACCGTTAATCTTTTTGACGACAGAAAAACGGAACAAGGCATTCTTTGAAGATCCAGTCCAGTTTTAATCTTCTACTTTGTTTTGAGAGACCCGAAGATGAAGCTCAGTGTTTCTTTTTAGGGCCCGACATCCCATAACGAAGGAATTTGACCTCTCAGCACGGGGCAGATTGTAAATGTTTGTGTCATCTTGCTTGTGTGCCGGCTTTGACTTTTTGAACCTCTCTTTTCCCCTCCTGGATCCCGGTTGTAATGTGGAATGTGGCACGTACTTCCGGGAAAGACGCAAGGAGTTATTTAGAAAATGTGTACATGGTGGTAGTTTGGTCTGTAGGCTGCCTGCTGTCTAATTGAGCCGTTTCCCTGAGGACATGCACACACACACACACACACACACACACACACACACCGGGGTGCAATTTTTTTTTAAAAGTCAGCCGTATGTTGTACGATTCTTTTATATATGCCTATTAAAGGCATATATATTTTGCAGCACAGTGAGCACCCAAGGAAATTCATCAGTTGGTTTAAATTTTTTTTTTTTTTATGTTTAAAGTCTCCAGAAATGATTTTTAATCTTGTTAAACGTTTTTTATTTATATATCTATTTTTATTTCTTTGATCGAATAAAAACGTTCTACATTTCTAATCGGTTTTAATATGCCGCTCACAAACGGCCATTTCCCGCTAAAAGACAACTAAGTTGTGGCCAAACAGTAGATCGTATACCGACTGTCCTGTTATTTCCTGCTTAGGGACCGAACAGGAAATAGTGTGTACCCAGAGCCAGTGTCAGTGAGTCAAAACAAGCCAAAGATTTCCTTTCAGCACATGCTTACGCACAATAATAATTAAAAAAAAGGATAAACCTCTTTTATCTCTTACGGCCATCCTGAACTATTCAGCTACTGTAGTAATGCTGATGTCATTAGGACAAACACACATAACAGTATGTATTTTATTTAAAGCAGGTCCGCTTTGTTTGATCTAAGGTCATAGGACCAAATGCATCCAACATTCTGGATGTTTTATGTTTCATAAGTCGTACCTTAAGTCACAGGTGTTGAGTACACCGTCCGTCCCACCATTCCAGGGATCATGTGGCTCTCTGGAATGGACGTCTGTATAATGTTCAGGATGCAAACACATAATTACGCCTAGTAATTGGTGGGCGGGGGTAGGTTTTTATTGGTTATTGTGGCTTTAGGGTGGAGACCGAGGTTTGATTGACAGACTGTATTGCATTGTGGGTGGGGACAGAGGTTTGATTGACAGACTGTATAGCATTGTGGGTGGGGACAGAGGTTTGATTGACATACTGTATTGCATTGTGGGTGGGGACAGAGGTTTGATTGACATACTGTATTGCATTGTGGGTGGGGACAGAGGTTTGATTGACAGACTGTGTAGCATTGTAGGTGGGGACAGAGGTTTGATTGACAGACTGTATAGTGTTGTGGGTGGGGACAGAGGTTTGATTGACAGACTGTATAGTGTTGTGGGTGGGGACAGAGGTTTGATTAGTTATAGTTGTGTTGTGGGTGGGGACAGAGGTTTGATTGACAGACTGTATAGTGTTGTGGGTGGGGACAGAGGTTTGATTAGTTATAGTTGTGTTGTGGGTGGGGACAGAGGTTTGATTGACAGACTGTATAGTGTTGTGGGTGGGGACAGAGGTTTGATTAGTTATAGTTGTGTTGTGGGTGGGGACAGAGGTTTGATTGACAGACTGTGTAGTGTTGTGGGTGGGGACAGAGGTTTGATTAGTTATAGTTGTGTTGTGTCAGCGCCAAACTCGTACTGCATGTAGAGCTTTACCACTGTGACTGTCGAATCAGCTGTAAATCAAATAAACTAGGACTAAAAGTACCAAATGCAGTCCAGCTGTTTATGAAGTACAGAGTACCAACGCCATCATATTTTGTCTCGTTCAGGTGCACTTTGTTTATCCTCGTCTATATCTGCAGAAGAGAAAAACAGCCCTAGAGCTCTAATGTTAATAGGTCAGTGATGGCCGTGTAGAACCCGTCCATTGTTTCGAGAGTGCGGAGGTGGGCAGAATTTCCAGGCTGAATCAAGGTTCATGTTTTTCTTCCTGGGTAGAGAGTGAAGGACCTCACAGCAGCCCATGATATCAGGTTGTAGCCAACCTGCAGCTTTTGTTTTGTCAGGTGAAGAAGACAAAAGGACAGAAGCAAGCTCGCTGATTGGAGAGAGCGATGAAGGGGCCGAGCTCGGTGACTCACAGGAAACACCTGTCCCTGATGCGTTATCGCTACGTTTACAGGCAGGGGTCTGCTGGGTGACGCAGACCTGTATTGTGCATCTCTTTAACTCAGGACAAAGATGTTTACACTCGACCGGCCAAAGTCTGCTGAACTTCTTAGAACTTGTTTGTTTTTTGGTTGCTGCTGTTGTTGGTGGTGGTGGTGGTGGTGTTAGTGCTGGTCTTGACTGACAGTTATTTTCTGTCCTAGGACTGACTGAACATTTGGATATGGCCCAGTTTCATAAATAACTATGTACAATATATATATGTATAATATACGATTATGTGATCTGTAGTCCTCCATGTCCTCTGGATTTCCTGAGTTTGCAAAAATGTCATGTCCATGTCTTTACACATCGTCTGGAGTGAATAAGTGGATTCCTAAATATTTGACCGAAAATCTATATAAACACATCTGTACACATTTGACCGCGTCTGTAGCTCTCATTAACACAGCACACCATATTATAGATCGGACCTAAACGATAAGTCGCGGAAATCTGGTTACTGCTCACATTTCACTTCTGTTGTCTTTATATTACTCACCCTAAGATATTTGGCGAATTATAGACATCGTTCTGACCCGCTAAATATACCTGTCCCTAAACTGAACCGTGTCTCCAGGATTGTGTAACCGAGCCATGGCATACCCAGCTGGAATTGTGTTTTAGAACAATACTCGAGCAATTTTTATACAATTTGGCTAAAAAGTCCATAATGTTGTGGTTAACACATCACCACAGCATGGAGCTGCTTTGTGTAGATTCCATACAGACATGCATTAGGTGATTTTTTATTTATTTTTAATTTCTTTTCCGTCTTCCTTTAGCTCTGACCCCGAAGATGCTCGAAGGAAGTTTTCACGTCGGGAGTTTTCGGCCTATGAATAGAACATTCATTTTGAGCACTTCCTCGCTTAGACCTGATGCTGGCGATGGCCCTAGCTGACCGAAATAAACCTTCCACATGTCTAGAGTTCAACATCCAGCCACAAGCTGTTTAGTAAATGAAGCCGCGTGGTGTCTGCTGAAGACCTCGAGGATGGCTGGGGGGTCTCCTGTGTCACCCCTTTTCCTCCTCTTTCATTTATGTCATTGTTTTGTCTTCCATGAATACACGGTTGTTTTTTCATTCCTGGAATTTAGGGTTATTTTTAATGCTGTGTTCATCTAAACATGAGGATTTGTTTGTATCATGACACGGTGTGAAGACAATTAGTCAATTCATGATTTAAACTCATTGGTTTTTAGTTTCTGTTTTTATTTTTAACATAACAGGCAGGATTGCATTTAAATAGAATTCTTTATCCAGGATTTTGCTTCCTTTCAGATCCAGCCATGCACTGACCTTTTTTTCTTCTTCTTCCCATGTTGCCCTTGAGAATGAAAGACTAAATTACAGAGTGTTTTTGGACCGTCTCGATCATTTCAATCCAATCCGGATACATAGACACGTATTTGGTTTTGCGTTAGGCAACAGAACATTTCCAACCATTTCTACACACTCTGTATTTAGTTGTCTAGTTCACATATCCATATGAAACACTTCATAAATCGAGTAATGTCACGGAGAGTGATCTCACAAGGGCATTCGATTTCTTGCAAAATAAATTCTAGATAAAACCGCCGTATCTTCTAGATAAAACCACCGCTCTTTAGCGGTCGACGTTAAATGCTGACAAATAAATAATTCAAATGGTAAATGATCTAAAAACTTTTGTTTATATTATATAATATATATGTTTATATTATAACATTAAATATTATATTATAACATTATATATATATATATATATTGAAAACTATTATATATATATATATATATATATATATATATATATATATATATATATATATATATAATAGTTTTCAAACAGAATACGTGGTATAGACATCCAGGTTCATCAACAAAACTCGGTAGCGCTTTAAAAAGTAGACGTCGTGCTGCGAAAGTAACCTTCTCCTAATAGGGCGAAAAAAAGAAATGCTGGATTTGCATTTCAACAATACCAAAGAACCTTACAAGGTTATTTGAACCCCACAGCTTACACTGGACAGCTCGACGGGCAGATCATATACGACCGAATGTTCTCTTTGTCCCCCAGACGAGACAATGCTTCACGCTATTTACAGCCGTCACTAAAGAGGCACCGAAGTAATCGAATAGGCCAGACAGCAGATGAAGGACTAATTTGGTTGTTCTTCATGCTTGCTCAGCCTGCACCGATTCTTGACAGGTCAAGTCGCAGATCCAGTATCGCTTTGTGGAACGGGCGGCATGTTCACATGACGAGGAACCCTCAGCGAAAATGTTATCGGGCTTATTGACATAACAAACTCAGGAGCACTTGAAGTGCCATTGTCACTTGACTGAGTTCTGAACTAAGCGTAGGATGTGTTATGTCTTTGATATGACTGACTCAGCTGGTTCTCTGTGTGTGTGTGTGTATGTGTGTATGTGTGTATGTGTGTGTGTGTGTGTGTGTGTGTGTGTGTGTGTGTGTGTGTGTGTGTGTGTGTGTGTGTGGCAAGAATGTTAGATAGACTGTAATGAGAATTCTTTTCCTGGCCGCTCTGTACTTTGTACAGAGGTCAGTTATGAGCTTACAGTAGCGGGTTGCTTATCAGAAATCTGTTTATAGAGTCACTTGTGTCCTCGGTATCACTTCGCTTTTCCTCTTTACCCTTCACACTTTTTCTGGTTCTGTGGTACATGGCACATTGTGAGCACTGGTAGCCCACATTCCTTGCATTCATTTGCACGATGTGTTAGTATTTTATTAGGATGGTGTTTGTACATTTTTTCACTTTTTTTTTTCTGCATCACAGTTTTTGACATTTGATGTTTGGCCCATTAGTCGATCCTACACAAACGCTTTCGGTAAAGATCAGCATTATTATTATTGTCATGTTGGCAATAATGATTTGCTGGGTTAAAATCATTTACATTTACAGCATTTAGAACACGTCCTTATCCCGAGTCGACACATTTATTTCATTACAGCTGAGTAATTGAGAGTTAAGTTCCTTGCACAGTTGCCCAGGAGTGTACCTTGGTGGCCCTTGGATTCAAACCAATGACGTTCCTATCAGTAGTCCAACACCTTAACCACTGAGCTACCACAATTATATGTACTAGAAGATTATTAAAGCTGCTCTGCACCAACCACTAACACCTTAGCAACCTTTTGGGACAAGTTTGCTACCCGTTAACATGCAAGGAACTGGGCTAAAAGCTGAGGTTCAATAGTAACTACAGTACTTACAACCTAGCTGCATCCTGGGATCGCATCCCAAACAGCTTTTAAACTCAAATGGAAATGCCTAAGCATATAAGCATATTAAAATACGGATACCATATTAACGCCATGGCAACACCATAGTAAACGCCTGGAAAGCCATAGAAACCAACTGTTATCACTCTAGCAACAGATATGATAGCAACCATCTAGTAACACCCTTGCAGTCACCTGGAACACCATAGGAACTCCCCAGAAACCACTGGTATTACCATAACCACCACTTAGCAATACCCTAAAACCAGTTAGAATACATAGCGACCACTTAGTAACATGTTAGCAACCACTGGGAGCACTTTAACAATCATCTATCTATGTCCTAGTAACCAGTTAGAATACCATTGCAAGCACTTTTTTAAAAACCAACTGGAAATGTCATAGCAACGTCTTAGTAGCATACTAAAAGTTACCTGGACCTCCACAGCATCACGCTACCAACAAGGTGGAATGCCATAGCAACCTCATAGTATTGTCCTAGCAACCACTTGGAATATCAAAGCCAGGCAACCATCTGGTTTAACACAACCCCATAACATTTTAACATTTTAAAACATTGTGATAACTCCATAAGGTTGCTACTGATATGGTGTGGCCTACTTTATGTAACAGTTCTGTGATGTTTTTCAGTCTTTTTTTTTTCCTCTCTTGATATCTGATCCAACAGTAAATATGATCAGATCAGAGCATCTCTGGTGTGTTCTTGTAAAGTGTATTGCTTTAGTGGTTTTTGCTTTCTGTAACGATCTCCAGACATTTTCAGAGAAATGCAGTCAGACATCCTGAAATAGAAATTTATCATTATGAATCAGATAATATAACTGCATTCGGGATGACAGCCTGTCATGGGACATGACTTCATTGTTGGCTGTCCGTAGTGATCGAATACAGCAGACAGCTTTGGCGTGTTACTCTGAAACACGTCCCAGCCTTGACTACAGCCTCCTGGATGCCGAGGTCCCTCCTGACCCAGTGAACATAGCCCATCTTAAGCTAATATCCCTGTACTCATCAGACAGACACGTACAAATGAGTTCCATCACGATTGTTGTTTTATATGGATTTTATTTTGTGTGATTGATTGAACCATACACAAATTGAGGATTTCATTTCTAGTGCTTGACTCCCATGTCGGAATTCTGGCAATTCTAGACCTTTAAGTCTCTTTCCGATCTTAGCTGTTCAGAGGAAAGAGCTGTTGATGTGATCCACTCGATTCTATCTTTTCTTTCCATGTCTATCTGCATTGTTTATCTGTTTTCCTCTGGATATTTACCACATACTTTGCATATTTTCATATTTTCCGTAACTTTCCTGGCACCTGTCCCGATCCGATGATGCCCGGAGCATTCTGCTTTTCCCTCCTCTGCCTTGCAGTGTTAGAAACTTCCTGCCTGCTATTGTGTCTGCTGTTGGACTGTGACATCCTGGTTCAAGACCTCAAATCGCTCCACCACTCTTTCGTTTTCTCTACCTCTCATTCTACTTCCTCTCAGGTCCTCTCATCCACAAATAACATAACGGACACTTGTTGTAAACGTGACACGACTAACGTAAGGCTGCGCGTGCTCGTGCTTGATCATCGTATGCCGCCCATCTGCAGCTGCTCTGACATGGATACGGTCCGGAATTCTGCAAGACATCTGCTAACCCCTGCTGAAGAACCAGTTTGTGGCTCTGATTGATTGGACAAAATGTGTGTCATCCTTATACCCCTTTTATTTGCAGTAGCAAGTGATGGTACAAATGAAACATAATTACTTTAACCTTAACACGAGGCCATTGCTTGATGTTTCCTGATCTACACTCCTGAGTGTGAGTAGAAAATTCTGAACGGGAAAGTAGGTGTTTAGAGTGAGTGGCAAGGAAAGCGGATAAGTGCTACTTCCTGCTCTCTGATGAGGGAATGATGTAGAAGTCGAAGGAGGACATCCTGCTCCTGGCCTCCACCAAACAGTTTACGATTATAAGTAACCAGTATGCCAGGACTTTAAAAAACTCCCTTCTTATATCTTATTCCAGTAAGGGCTCTGAATACACTGGGACTAGGTGAATTTTTAAGAATCCCCTTTTATTGTGTTTCCAGAAATACATTAAAGATCCTCATTTGAGTGTCTTCCCCAAACGTTTGCCAACAACTTCATATGAGGATGAGGTTCCCCTTTCTGTCTGGTTCCTCTCAAGGTTTCTTTCTTTATCATCTAAGGGAGTTTTTCCTTGCCACTGCTGCCTGAGTCACCTCAGCGGGTCCTCACTTGGTCCACTTAGATCCGAAAACCCGAGGTCCGGCCCGAGACCCGAACGGGTCCGGGTCTAAAAGTTTCACGTGTGCCTCTGACACGGGTCGGGTATAATAATAGCGGCATCGGGTCTCGGGTAATTTAAAATGAATGTGTTTTTACTGAACGGACCCGAGAAGACCCGAACTACTGTATCTCGTGTGTGTGTGTGTGCATCGACTCGAGTCCTTTTCCAACCTCTCCTCTGTTTGCCAAGACCGCTTGTGACGTGTGGCTGGCGACGTGTGGCCGGCGGTAAGCTAATTTTCATTGATACAGACCTGTCAATCAATTTTGAATCCACTCTGTAGCGGTCACTTTAGTGTAGAGTTATGCAACCTTGGGGTCCAGTTGGGTAAAAAAAAAAATGCCGTCGGGTCGGACTCTGGTCTAATTTTTCCAGGTTTGTCTCGGGTCAGGTCTTTCTTAAAAAAAAAAAAAAAAAAAAAAAATGCATGTCGGGTTTGGGTAAAAAGTGATTTGGGTCACTTCGGGTCGGGTACATTTCTTTAGACCCGAGAAGACCTCTACCTCAGACTTGCTCATTGGGGATAAATAAATACATACACTTTGTGAACTAAATACATCTAATCTTGTACTCTATTAATCTTTTATATTAACCTTTTGTTCTATGTTTATGTTCTATAAAGCTGCTTTGAGACAATGTCAGTTGTAAAAAGCGCTGCACAAATAAACTTGAATCCAACTTGTAATCACATAATTATCTAGAATGTCTTTGTATGCTGTAGCATTACAATTTCCCTTCCCTGCAAATAAGAGGCCTAAAAATTGTTTCAGCATGATTGTGTACAGTGGGAGACCTCCGGTGTTTTGAACAGAGACTCTTAACCCCACTGAACACCTTTGGCATGAACTGGAATGAGGGCATCGCACCTGGCATCTTGTGCCCAACCCCCGGTGGTAGACAGGACAGATCCCTTCAATCACCCTCCAAATCTAGTATGACACCTTTCCTACCTCCAAGAATAACCCATGAAAGGAGAACCTGTAAGGTTCTCTAGGGTGTTCAATATTCAGGTGTTTTCATACCTTCCAGCCTTATAGTGTGTGACCTCAGAGCTCTCTGTAAATATATAATCAGTCTCATTAGGGTATTTTTTTATAACGGTCTATCTGAGATTCTTTGTTAGCATCATATCTCAAGAACGAGTGGTTTATAAAGATTTATCAACGTAACCAATGTAAAGATCCAAACGAGGTCAAAGTCAGAGCGAGGTCGAATGTCTGAAATTTGAAATTAGAATGTTTGTTTTCCTCCAGCAGCTTTGAACATCTTGGCACCGGAGGCGCGCCTGTCTACTTGTTTGTTTTTGGTTTTATTCCCTTTATTATTACCACCTCAACTGTATGAACCCATGCTCATGCTTTATCAAATGAACCTGGAGGAAAATGCTATCTGCCCCCTTCAACATCGACAGCTCACAGATGCCCACGGTTACCTGGAGCGTAGAACCTTCCCTGGCTAAGAGTTTGAATTCAAACTCACAAATCTCCTACCGGTAGAGGGAGCACTTTTCTGTTACGCCTCTCGGGAGCTCAAAGTTTGTTTTGATCATTAAATGGATGTTTAGCTCCCTGTCTACACGAGATCTAATCTTATATTCACGTGTGCTCTCTTTTCACAGTTCAGTCAGCCGGGTGGATGGAGACTATCTCGTGAAAGAAAGCCTCCTACGTTCTTTACAGTGGTGTTGACGGACATCGAATCGGACCGACACTACTGCTCCTGTCTGACCTTCTACGAGGCTGAGGTGAACCTGCAGGTGAGGCTGACTGGTGCGCTAGTTACCACCCGTGGTTTTCTTTAGGCTAGTGTGATCTCTCTGCCTAAGGAGAGTGAAGAGGTTTGTCAAAGACTCCTCTCGCTCCAACCGTGTACTTTTTACTCTTCTTTGCTTTCGCACCAGCAGACTCAGGAACAGATTCTTTTCCTCAGCTGTCGTCCTACTGGTCTCTGCTTCTCTACCTCAATACTTGCACTATGTACAGTAATGTATATATAGTCAAGCCCAAAATTATTCATACCCCTGGCAAATTCTGACTTCAACCAGCAAGTTGTTTCTCGCGTCTCCCAGAAGATAATAAGACGATGTACAAGAGGCATCATTGTGGAAAAATTGATTACTTATCTTTTATTTACATTTGAACAAAAAGTGGGATGTCCAAAATTATTCATACCCTTCCCAATAGTCAATAAAAAAAGCCTTTATTGGCTATTACAGACATCAAAAGCTTGCTGTAATTGCTGACCAGCTTTTGGCAGGTCTCCACTGGTATTTCTGCTCATTCATCTTTAGCGATGAGCTCCAACTCTTTCAGGATGGAGGGTCTCCTTGCCATCACCCTGATCTTTAGCTCCCTCCACAGATTCTCAATCAGATTTAAGTCAGGACTCTGGCTGGGGCCACTGAAAAATGTTAATGTTTTTGTCTGCTAACCTTTTTTTCACCACTTTTGCTGTGTGCTTTCGGTCGTTGTCATGCTGAAATGTCCACTGGTGCCCAAGGCCAAGTTTCTCTGAAGACTGCCTGATGTTGTTCTTGAGAATTATGATGTATTGCTCCTTTTTCATGGTGCCTTTTACTGCGATCAGGTTTCCCGGTCCACCAGCTGAAAAAAACACCCAAAACATTAGGGTTCCACCACCATGTTTGACAATGGGGATGGTGTTCTTAGGGTTGAAGGCTTCTCCTTTTTTTACGTCAAAATAAAGCTACATCATTGTGGCCAAACAATAAAATTTTTGTTTCATCAGACCATAAAACAGAAGACCAGAATTTGTCTTCTTTGTCCCACACCTGTGTCATTTCTAATCAAGAAAAAAACTTGCCGGTTGAATAAAAGTAACTTTGTCAGAATTTGCCAGCGGTATGAATAATTTCGGGCTTGACTGTATATTGCTTATATTTATTTATATATTTATATTTGTATTTGCATTTCTGGTTAGATACTAACTGTATTTCATTGGCTCTGTACTTGTACTCTGCACAATGACAATAAAGTCTAATCTAATCTAATCTAAGAACTGATGGCCTAGGAAGGAGTAATAGTAAGGTAGCTCTGGTGATTGTGAAAACAGCTGGATGGTGGATGGTTTTTTGAAGCGATTCTGCAGTAATGCGGCGAACGGTTACCATTAAAAACATATCAGCACAAATTCCATATAATCTTGTTTTTAATACGCCGTCCGCTCTCACCGAGGCTGACGTTTTCTCTGTTGACGCAGCTCACAGGAGCCGTCTAGCCGAATACAATCACGTATCTTTGCACATCATCTGTAAATATTTGTCTGCTTTGATCAAAATCTTTCTTCTCTTCCCCCCATTTTGGAAGAGCCAGAAATAAAAAGAGAGCTAGGACGATAAAATCCTTACATTACACAAGCTCGGTTGTCTTCCTTTGGAGAACCTCATGGTCCCTCATCATGTCCATGAGATTCCTGCGTTATTCTGAATTTTCTCTGTTGTCACATCAGGCCAGATTATTACCCTGGATATAAAGCCTCGTGCTTGAGGCTTTAAAATCCGATTCCACTGAAATTCCAACAGGAACTATTAAGTTTATTCTGGGGATGAAAAACTACCTCAGATGTCAGGGACCCGTTTACTTTCAGAAGTTGCTGTTTGAGTAAAAAAAAAATTAAATCTCTGTTTTATATCAAACATCCTGTCGCACACCCTGACAATAGCATTCGAACGCCAGGTCAGCGCCTGGAATTCAAACCTGGTCGTTAAGACCAAATGTGTCGCGCTTTGACATGGAGTGAATCACAATGAAATTACATCTTACAGTTCGACCGCTTGGAAAGGTTAATTAGTTTACCATCGCATTCGGGAATCGGACCGTTTTACACCGGCGTCAGTCTTCCTCTAAAATATGAGCTCACATCTAGTGAGCCTTGTTATCTATAATTAACCTGCGCTAACTGGAGTCTTGGGACATATTTCTATACAGTCGCCTTAGTCAGATTCAGGGATTTTGGTTGTTCTTCCCCCACTTTATTTTCTCACAGGTGCACATACTTTTTCCACGGATCATAATTTTGGTTTGGAATTCATTGTTGGATGCAAACATAATATGACGTAATGTTGTATGTTAAATACATTTTTAACACGGCATACGTTAAAGCCGTGAAAGCCGAGCGTTCTCCGATCCAGAGTTATGGAAAATTCCAATAAGTTTTTTATCTTTTAAAGGACAATAATAACGACAGCTGTGCTTTTGTAGCCTGGTCCTTTTGCATGTCATGCAACAGTTTGGTTGGGATGATGAAGAGCATATCGGGTCGGGAGGTTTCGACGGCCCTCCTCCCTTTGTGACTTCTCGCGGGAGTCGTCTTCCTCTTCTTTAATCCTCCTCGTCTTGGTTCTCAGATCGAGCGCCGAAGGCCACCCTGATGTGTGCAGCTGCGATGTCATCACACACATTAACACCAAAGAATTATTCTTTATTATCAGACAGGACATTTACGCCTCCCGGCGACCCTCTTCACAGTTTTAAATTTATTCCTCCTGTTCGTTCGGTCTACACACAGCGCTTGTATGCTGTAATCTGATGCTGAAAACCTCCTTAATGGGAAGGGGGAGTCGTGGCCTAATGGTTAGAGAGTCTGACTCCTAACCCTAAGGTTGTGGGTTCGAGTCTCGGGCCGGCCACCACTGAGGTGCCCTTGAGCAAGGCACCGAACCCTCCAACTGCTTCCCGGGCGCCGCAGCATAAATGGCTGCCCACTGCTCCGGGTGTGTGTTCACGGTGTGTGTGTGTGTGTGTTCACTGCTGTGTATGTGCACTTTGGATGGGTCAAACGCAGAGAACAAATTCTGATTATGGTTCACCGTGTGTACTTAGCCGTATGTCACGTCCCTTTTTTTTTAATGGATTAGCATCACCTGTTTTTTTTAAATATGCAAATTTTACGTTATATAATAAGTAAACTAAAATACCTAGCATGATTAGCATGGACTACAAATACGTTCACCAAAGCAGTGGGACGCTGAAATAAATTCTTTATATCTTCATTGCATATGAGAACGATTAATAAGACAAGATGTAGGTTGTAATCTGTGTGGACAGAAGTTTGCGCACCCCTGACCGTCACACCCGTATGTGGTTCCTCGTGAATCTGTTATTGTGTAAATGTAGCTGTAAATGTGGAAGCACACAATTGTATACATTGTCTTTGTATGTTGTAAGAGATTCAAACCTGGTCATGACACAAACACCCCTTTTCCACCGAGGCAGTTTGAGTGCAGATTCGGAGCCTAATTTAGAACCAGTTCTTTCTTTTTCGACAGACAAAGCACCGGCTCTGAACCAGGAAAAGTGGTTCTTAAGTAGCACCAAAACTTTGCTGGTCTAGACTTAAGAACTGCTTGTGTCAGGAGCTGTGGTAATGATAAAATAATGTTATGTACTTTCTCAATTGCAACCTCCATTTATACAGATTACACGGAGCTGGACGTACACGTTGGATTCGCCGCGTTTCGATTCCAATGTAGGTTCGCAAAGCCATGAGCATTAACAGTAAAGTAACATCCGCCATTGTTGTTGTTGTGTTTGTCGCTGCTGTGCTAACGTCGCTGTGTAAGGTGACACGTATACAGTGACATCACACTCGGCTCTGTTATGGCTCTCTAGCCGGTGGAAAGGCAAACCGGTTCTTAGAAGGTTCGCCAGTGGAACCAACTTTGAACCAGCACTAGCTCTGAACCAGCACCCGGTTCTTTTTGGTGGAAAAGAGGAAAAAGTGCACAAAGCACAGAGATTCGTGAACACATGATGTGGAGGTGAAAGTAGGAGTGGAAGAACTTGACTCTGATCCACTGAACACCTTTGGGATGAACCGGAGACTCCAGGTCGTGGTGAATCCAAAGTGTACGTGCAACTCCATGTAATCTGTATAAACGGAGGTTGTGATCGATAAAGTACATAACATTATTTTATCATTAACACAGAAAAAAGTTAGCCTTAGCATGTAGCTAACTACTATCATGTGTGCTGATTATTGATCATATTGCGGTAAAGTAAAAGTGTATTAAACATTAGTATACTTAAGGTACATTATCAAATGCGCTAACAGTAGCCCCGCCCACAGCCCCGCCCACAGCCTCGGACACAAGCGGTTCTTAAGTCTAGACCAGCAAAGTTTTGGTGCTACTTAAGAACCACTTTTCCTGGTTCAGAGCCGGTGCTTTGGCTGTCGAAAAAGAAAGAACTGGTTCTAAATTAGGTTCCGAACCTGCACTCAAACTGCCTCGGTGGAAAAGGCGCACTTGACATCCCGACATCAGAGTCTGATCTCACTAATGATCTTGTAGCTGAACGAACAGAAATCATACACAGAACCCGCTCTAACGTCTAGTGGAAAGCTTCTCAGAAGAGAAGAGTGGAGATTATTTTAACAGCAAAGGGGAGTAAATCTATTACCGACGTCTGTCTTTCTTCTGAAGTTGTACGAACTTAAATTACGTAGCTCGTCCGCAGCGTAGTTCCCTGTTAACGAACCATTCTTTTGGAACTGATAACGTATTAGAATGAGAACATTAATATAAACCTATAAACTAAAACACAGCTGAAAACAACCCAGCAAAAAGTTGTCCAAAAAAGTCGTGCGATTATTTCAAAGCTCAGAGTTTTAATTCACGGTTTAAACGAACACGTACTTTAATTCTCTGAATTCTATCATTTTATCTGATTGGAAGCAGCAGCAATGGAATGTATTTTCCCTCGTAATTGAGCCAAATCCTCCCCAAAAACACCGAAATGTGTTTCCCATCTGTGGGGGTATTTTAATCCCAGCGCTCCCCACAGAAGATGCTGTGGCTCTCATGGCATGTTTTCATTGTCTGAGCGAAAAACGCAATAAAGAGGCGAGTCAGCAGGGTTTGAAAGGTGGCCACCAATACGAGCTTATGTGCATTACAGAGGCTCAAACGGGGCAATTAGAACCAGATTCAGCGCATCAGAGCTCGATATTGCTTTCATATTTGAAAATGAAAAATGAGTCACTGAGGTTAATTCTGCATTATTCGATGAGTTATCAATCGCAGTTGAACGCAACGAAGAACGAATCACGATCCAGATGCTGATCCAGAAGATTATGGAAAAATGTCTAACTGTAGTGGAATTTAAAGGTGCCCTTCCACACAAAACCGCTTTTACTTGTATTTTTTGATGTGTGTTAGGTCCATATGTGTTTGTGTTGTGTCGGGAATGTGAAAATGAACTGTTACCTCCCCGGTCGGATCTAGCCACTTAAAAGAAATAAGCGGAGAAATCGGGTCAGCTAGAAAAGCTGCTCAGAGTGACGTAGAAATGATCGAGCTCATTACTAATCATGAGCTCTCCCACTTGAGACCACGCCCACAGAATTCATGTAGCTCAGTGAGTTTCCTATACAGCAAGGATGGCTGAACGTCAACGGTCAGGTTTTTTTGCGAGCCAAAACTTATTAGGCTAATTCATTGGTATAAATGCGGCTGCTTATGTAAGGGATGATTGTAAATTGGTAATAATAGGGGTATTGTCCGCGGGTATTTGCGAGGCAACGTCTTAGCTGACTTTCACCTTCAATGGAATTCTATTATAATAATTGAACGGATCTCTCGCAGAATGATATGAAAGACGTGAATTAAAAGCACAAAATCTGGTGCCATTCACTGCAGTTATTATATAGCCTAATTATATAGATTTAACAGACCTCGGAAGGCCCATTTATGTGCATGAAACTTTATGCATCAGCACTCTAATGCAGGCATCGCCCTTTTGGCAACTAGCCAATGGTGTAATGGTTTAAAAGTGATAATGTCAGAAGACAATTGCCGCAAATACATTTTATTACGTTTCAAAATGCTTGATGGTTTACTTGAATGGTTAAATTACCATCCAGATACATCCATGGCTAAACGAGCTGGTTGTGGGCCTTCTGGTGCTTCTGTCTCCTCTTCAGATTCAGGGTCATATACAGTATATATGGCAATATACCCGAAGAAGCCATTCTGCCGCGATTCCAGGTGATTGTAAACAAAGTTCCTCTAGCCTAGGCTACTGAATAGTGAATAAATAGTCATGCTCTCATATCCTAGCTCTTAGCCAATCGGAGCCGAGCAGCATAGCTCATTGAATATTAATGAGAACCGGCGCAAATCGAGCTGAGTCTTCCTGCAGGCTTTCTATACCACACTAGAATAACCAAGGTTATCACACAAGGTAACCAAGGCATTTTTTCCACAAAAATTTTTACAGAGTTCATGGTAAACTTCAGACATTACCACAAAAGTAATGAAATACGTGTGGCAGGGCACCTTTAAAGAAACGGCGTGAACGGTCAGCACAGGTGCGGTGTAGCCGAGCAATAAACCATGACGAATTCCGGACAGGAAATAAGGCCTACTGGGAAAACGATTCTCGAACTTCGTATCGGAGCGGATCTATTTTTACTAGAAGCGTTCGCTCAAGCTGATTCATGCAACCAGCTAACTTTAGCCTGCTTAGCTCGTTACGAGTGATGAGGTTTTCCAGTCAGCTGTGTCCGTTTCCATCCGCTCATAGCTGTGAATGAATACTTCCTTGAAGAATTTCTATCCTTTCTTCTCATCACAGACTTTGTTGCTGAGTTAGAGATTTTTTACTCTTATTTAATTTGGTCTTGGCAGCGTCGACAGATACGAGGAGAAAAACCTGCTGATCCTTTTCGAGTCTCTGTGGGGAACATTCTGCCTTTTGCCTTTGTTCTTTTGTCTATTAATTGATTGGTTGATTGTATGAAAAGTTTTCATTATTTTCTTGGTATATAAGGAAATAAGGGAATTAGATTTTAATTCATTTGTTTATTTATATATTAATTTTTTTCCGTTAATCGTTTATTTATTTATTTATTTATTTATTTATTTTCCTCATAGGTTTCATGTTTACTTTCATGTCATGTTCGACATTACATTTCTTTCGAGTGAGTCTAATGTAATTAATTTTATTTCCCGTCTCCCTGCCTCTGGATCCCGGTTTGTATTATCACAAGTCATCACGGGTTAAAATAACATCTACATCCTCCAGGTCACAGGAGAGGCATCTTGGACCAAACTTTCGCCAATTATACAATTATTCAATTACACAGTTGTTCTAAACTTGAGGTCTATTAATAGGACGACACGTGGGTTGGAATTTCATTTCCTCTCAGATTACTTTCATTAGCATTAAGACATATAACCTAACGTGAATGCGTGCGTCCTCGAGGGACTTGAACTCAGATGGGGCTCCTGCTCTTATGGCCTCACTAACTCACACTCACTAACTCCATTTGTTCGTGTTATTTTCTCACCCACGCCTGATTCATTTTTAGCCGAATTGTGAATCATCTGACAGAATCAGCATTGTGTGTGTGTGTGTCAGAGTGTAAAGATAAGATAAGATTTACCTTTATTCATCCCACAATGTGGAAATTTCTCTGTTACAGCAGCAAAGAGAAAGAAATGCAAATATATAAAAAGAATAGAGACATAATATAATATACAGTATTTACACCACACAATGTATAAATACAGAGAAGAAAAAAAAGAGACCACGAGTAAATAGTTATGCTAACAGACATTGCACACAGGTAATATTGCACCTTTTTCAAAATTTCTGTTATTGCACGTGTTGTTTTAAATACATTTGTTATTGTTGTTATTATTACAGTTAAACAGTAATCCAGTGTGAACTATGGTGAGTGGTGTATGCATGTGTGTGTGTGTGTGTGTGTGTGTGTGTGTGTGTGTGTGTGTGTGTGTGTGTGTGTGTGCATGTGTCTGCACGGGTGTGTCAGAGTGCATGTGTGCATGTCGGAGCGCGGATGCGTGGGTCGGAGCACAGCTGCGTGGGTCAGAGCGCATGTGCGTGGGTTGGAGCGTGGCTTTGTGGGTCGGAGCGCAGCTGTGTGGGTCGGAGCGTGGCTGTGTGGGTCGGAGCGCAGCTGTGTGGGTCGGAGCGTGGCTGTGTGGGTCGGAGCGCAGCTGTGTGGGTCGGAGCGTGGCTGTGTGGGTCGGAGCGCGTGTGCGTGGGTCGGAGACATTGTCAGTCATTGATAAGTGTCGTCATCTGTATTGCTTTAGTTCTCGTCATTTACTCTCTTTGTCTTTATCGTTTATTAAACCCTATTCATTGGAAGCTATCCTGTGTACGGGTCCGTCTCCTTCCTTCCCTGGATGTGACAGTAATCACGTGATCATATTTAAATGTACATGTATATTTACTCCCTCATCTTCTCCTAAGCTCTGAATGATCCGGAGAGATCCTCTCAGTCTGACAGATACGGCCTCCTTCCCTGAAACAGAAATAGAAGCTGACACACACACACTCTAACATTTCAGCAATTGAATTTCTTCATAACAAAAAGCCATCGCCGTAGGCGACCTGCAGCGTTGGTTACTTTTAAACGAGCAAAACCAGATTTCTGTCTGAGCAAGTTTCTGGAGTTTTTTTTTTTTTTATTGCCAACATTTCACAGCTTAATGATCTGATGAGCTTTTGCATCTCCCTTAGAGAGTTCTCACCCTCTTCCTTCCAGGGCACAAAGACTTTGCAAGGTGAGGGAGACGAAGATGAGGAAGAAGACGGTTTGATCCAGCCAGCTCAAGTGTTTGCACCCAAAAGTCTAATCCTGGTCTCCAGATTAGATTTCCCAGAAATATTCAGGGTAACACACACACACACACACACACACACACACACACACACACACAAAAACACACACACAAGCCCATTATTCAAAATTGTGTTCTACATACAGAACGTCTCCATGGTTTTATTATTTAATTTGTTGCCGTAGTGAGTCCGAGTGGTGGCCTTATTAACGATGCTTCATCAGATGAGTGCAGCAGCTAGCAGGTTGTTATGAGCCGTGTGTGTGCGTGTGCGTGCGTGTGTGTTGCTGCTTTTATAAAACACTTTTTTTCAGTAGCAGTGCATGTGTAGGTTTTGTGTTTTTATTATATTTGCTTCTCATTTCCTTATCCTCACATTTTTCCTCTAATATCTGCAGATGAGTACTCAAATCTGATTGGTCAGAAGATGTTGATTCAGTTAGTTATGTAGCAGAAACCCTGACTGCTGTAGCTAAGGAGATGTCAGATATTAGAGTGAGATACACAAAGTTTGAGAGAGGCAGACAGAGTGACATACAGAAAGTGAGAAAGAGAGGGGTAGAAAGACAGACAGAGAGACAGAAAGTAAGATACAGAGAGAGAGAGAGAGAGAGAGAGAGAGAGAGAGAGAGAGAGAGAGAAAGGGAGAAAGTAAAAGACACAGCGAGTGTGTGTTTGAGTAAGGGAGTGAGTGAGAGAGAGACAGGGCGAGTGAGTGAGACCGGGTGAGTGAGTGAGACAGGGTGAGTGCGTGTGTGAGACAGGGCGAGTGTGTGAGACAGGGCGAGTGAGACAGGGTGAGTGAGTGAGTGAGACAGGGTGAGTGAGTGTGTGAGACAGGGCGAGTGTGTGAGACAGGGCAAGTGAATGTGAGACAGGGCGAGTGAGTGGGTGAGACAGGGCGAGTGAGTGAAACAGAGTGTGTGAGACAGGGTGAGTGAGTGTGTGAGACAGGGCGAGTGTGTGAGACAGGGCGAGTGAGTGAGACAGAGTGTGTGAGACAGGGTGAGTGAGTGTGTGAGACAGGGCGAGTGAGTGAGACAGGGTGAGTGAGGGTGTGAGACAGGGTGAGTGAGTGAGGGTGTGAGGTGAGTGAGGCGAGGGAGTGCCTCACTCATTAATCACCAAGGGGGAAATCAATACAAAGTACAAACAGTGACATTTCTGAACTTCTAAATAAAAAAACAATAGAAATAAAATTACTCAAGTGGGAAAATAACAGAAAGAACTAAAGTACAATAAACTATTAACAAAATACAAGTGCAAAGTAAAGCACAGCTTATTTATTTATTTGTTTGTTTGTTTGTTTGTTTGTTTGTTTGTTTAACTTTTTTGGCGATTGACGGAAGGAGTCTTTGTAGCTGTCAGAGCTACAGTCTTCCGTATGGAGGAGTTTACACTTCTTCCTGAAACCCTAATAACTTCAGATGAAAAGAAAAGGGAGGCTGGTGAAGGATCTGCGCTCTGTAACTGTAGAACACAAACTCCTCTCCTAGACATTCCACAGTATTCTATGGACTATATTCCATCTGTAAACAGAGAAAAAACCACTAAGACCTCATTTATTAGTAAATACAATTAAATCTCTGGCACATCGCTGTAGCGTAAGTGGAATAAAACAAAGACTTGAAGATAAACGCATCATTAATATTCATATTAGCAAAGCAGACATTAATAACAGGACACGTAAGGTTAAGCTAACAAGGTTATATTACAGCTTACAGCATTTTATTTTGTATGTACCTGATTTAAAAAAACTTGCATTCATGCATGCTAATTAAGCTAGTTTAAAAAACAAAACAAAAGCTACGACGTCTGTCAGACGACAGCTCCGGTGACGCGAGAGTTGAGATTCGCCGTAAATGAAGAGTTCACGCTGTAGTTACAGCTTTAAAGCCCGTCACTCTATCATAAAGTTTAATATCAAAGCTACGTATAGAATAAATCCTCAGCAGGAATCGGCAGGATTCCTTCCGTCCTTCTGTCCGTGCCCTCCGTGTCCGCTCTCTGGAGCTCCATTTTTCCCTCAGATCCTATTGTGCAAGCATTCTTGTTCTCTCGTGCTCATCAGACGGATGTGTGTAGAACTTTAGGCGCATTCTTTCGCGACTGAAATTTGTCTCGGTGGTGGCATTTCCTGGTAGTGATGCTAAAACCCTATTAAAATCTTACTAAGACTCTGTGAAATGCTTTGGTGTGTGTGTGTGTGTGTGTGTGTGTGTGTGTGTGTGTGTGTGTGTGTGTGTGTGTGTGTGTGTGATGTGCAAACCAGAAATACGACTTCTGATTTTCCAATCAGATTTGTTCTGTTAATTGTACCAGCGTGTGTGTGTGTGTGTGTGCGTGCCTGTGTGTGTACAGACTGACACTACTCTCTCTCTCAGGGCTGTTTGGGGTTGATCTACACCGTTTACATCGACAGCCTGAACTTCTCCATGGAAAGCCTCGTGGCGAATCTCTTGACATGCACCGTGCCTACAGCAGGAGGCTCCCAGGTGAGACATTACTCAGCCAAACGCCAATTCCTCCAACGTCCGAGGGTCTTTCGGGGATAATCGGCTCGCCCGGGTCGGCCCAGTAGCGCGACTGTGGCTCTTCTCACCTCGTGTGGTTACACTGGAGAGTTTAGTTAACCAGACAGACTCCTAGTGCCAGAGTATTTTGCACACTCTGCTCATTCAGAGGTACCAGCATCGATAACACAGGTCTATCATTGACATCTTGCTGTATTGGCAGATCACCATTTGTATAGCGCTTTTAACATTGGGCATTGTCTCAAAGCAGCTTTACAGAACATAAGAAATATAACACAAAAGGTTTAATATGATACAAAGATTAATTAAAAACAAAAATTTATAATTAATTTTAGACTTCTATTTAAATGTGTTTGTATTTATGCCTAATGAACAAGCCTGAGGTGACTGAGGTGACTGTGATGAGGAAAAACTCCATTAGATGGAAGAGGAAGAAACCTTGAGAGGAACCAGACTCCAAAGTGAACCTCGTCCTCATTTGGGTGACACAAGAGGGTGTGATTATAAACCTGTTATAAACACCGGAGAGTGTTATTACGAATAATGTCCTTTCTACAGTCAGATACAGTCTGATAATCATGTATCGATAAAGAGGTTGTTGTAGTCAAAGGAGTTGGCGTCTCCTCTTAAAAGGTCAGAATACTTCATGACGTGGAATCCAACCGGAGCTGGAACATCTCAGGGTCCTCGTAGGGTCGGCCTCATCTCAACGAAGGTCCAAAAACACAACTGGAGCTGGTACAATCTGGGGATGGGTAGAAAAATTGAAGCAGTGGAGAGAAATTAAAGAATAAAACATTAAAAAGTCACCTGGTGGGGAAAAAACATCAAAATACAGAATAGATAAAGGCAACATTTTTGGTAATTTGGTAGGTGCTCTTTTTCTGACGCTTTTGCTGTTATACGTTGACTTTCGCCCTATTTGAACAGGATTAATTATACTCAGGGTACTTCCTATTTTACAGGAACTCTGAGACCAAAGAAAAATACAAAAATTCCCAGACCGAATTACTTCATGATTTTCAGCAAACTCAACCTCAAATCGTCCAAATTCGAAATGTACAAAACGGCGAATGGTACAAGAGCCAGATCTGAGTTCATAGAGAATACAAGGCACTCAAAAACCAGGTCAGTTTTATTGCTGTCTGTTTTACCCCTGCGTATTTTAGCACGTGAGTTTAATCCCCGAGTACAGTGATCCCTCTTTTATCGCTGTTAATGGGGACTGGAACCCCTCGCGATAGGTGAAAATCCGTGAAGTAGGATCGGCCCTAAGTTTGACCTTTTCACTGATGGTTCTTCCTCTTCCTCTTGGGCTCACTAGAGGAATCTTTCGCAGGGGCACGGCGCTTAGGAGGCATCGTAAGGGCTTAATGAAAAGTTAATTTCGAACACAATACGCGAGACACAGTTGATAGCATGAACGAGAGCGGCGAGATACAACAAGGGAAGAAGCTGGGAGAGGATGCGATGATGCGCAGCCAATCAGCTCAGATCTCACGTGGGAACCAATCACGTGCCTTGTCTGAGTGCCCGTGGGTATGTACAAAGCCTCTGAGAGAGTTTCTCTCTTTGTCTGGCATCCTGGGAAACCGCTTTTATTTATAGTTTTCGATGAATATTTTTGAAAAATCAGCGATGCACCGATGCAACGATTTTTCCTGCATTTGTGTTACTTAATCTGCGTAACAGTTTTATAACTTGTCTTTATGCACTTGATCTAAACGCAACCAGATATTTGTGGTTCGAAGGTTTTTTGCATCTAAATTGACATCTGGCTCTCAAACTTCCCATCAAATTTCCATTAAACACAAGTAACAGCTTATAAGCTTAAAGACAATCGTTAAAGTTTCCGTTTCGGGACAGAGGAAAGAACGCAGGTCGCTACGATCATCTGAAACGTTGGACCCTGAGAATAATTAACAGGTTTTGGTTTAATGCGCTGATCCATTTCACAATCCCTCCTGCAGACCTTATTCTTCCCAGCTGCCCAGTGAGATCAAACAGACCGGAGGAAAGGACCAAACTCTTCCTCCTCCTCCTCCTCCTCCAAACCTCTACACATACAAACACCAGGGATCGTAGCGTCCGTCGGCATCCAGCTTTCGCTTCATGATTTGTTCAGCGCGACATGCCGTTCTGTAGAAGCCACACGTCGGGAAAGTTTGCACTCAGCACTACGACTGACTCGTATTTGCAGTAGACAGCTGCTCTGCTTGCCAGGTTTATTTTTGGGGGGAAACCTATGATTTTGGTTTTTTCTCTGTGCTACTACTAGCACGCTGGCTAAAATTAATCGGTTGTGATGTGGTAACAGTACGGGATAAATCCAACATGACACGGTACACAACCATTAAAAAAACCCCAAACACTAAGTCATCTGAGAGCCGCGTGGTTCATAGAGTTGCTTTTCTTGACTCATCGTGGCAGTGAGTCCCATAAAGCTCTCCACAATCCTGACTCTTTTATTAATGTAATGAAATGTCATGAGGAGTAAAATACGGTTCTGTGTCAGTGCCGTGTTCAGTGATGCTGTGGATGTCGCTGTTTGTGTCCCTGTTTGCAGAAACTCTTTTCTCTTGGAGCTGGAGACCGACAGCTGATTCAGACTCCACAAAATGATGGCCTGCCTGTGACCAATAAAAGTGTTGCTCTCCTCTTCCAGCAGCTAGGTGAGACTCACTCACTCACTCTCTCTCTCTCTCTCGCGCTCACACTCACTCACCCACTCACACTCACTATCTCACTCACTCACTTACCCACTCGCACTCACTATCTCACTCACTCACTTACCCACTCACACTCACTATCTCACTCACTCACTTACCCACTCGCACTCACTATCTCACTCACTCACTTACCCACTCGCACTCACTATCTCACTCACTCACCCACTCACACTCACTATCTCACTCACTATACCACTCACTCACTTACCCACTCACACTCACTATCTCACTCACTCACTTACCCACTCGCACTCACTATCTCACTCACTCACCCACTCACACTCACTATCTCACTCACTCACTTACCCACTCACACTCACTATCTCACTCACTCACCCACTCACACTCACTATCTCACTCACTCACTTACCCACTCGCACTCACTATCTCACTCACTCACCCACTCACACTCACTATGTCACTCACTATACCACTCACTCACTCACCCACTCACACTCACTATCTCACTCACTCACTTACCCACTCACTCACTCACTCACTCACTCACTCACTCAATCACTCACTCACTCTCTCTCTCGCGCTCACACTCACTCACCCACTCACACTCACTATCTCACTCACTCACTTACCCACTCACTCACTCACTCACTCACTCACTCACTCTCTCTCTCGCGCTCACACTCACTCACCCACTCACACTCACTATCTCACTCACTCACTTACCCACTCACTCACTCTCACTCACTCACTCACTCACTCACTCTCTCTCGCGCTCACACTCACTTACCCACTCACCCACTCACTCACTCACTTACCCACTCACACTCAATATCTCACTCACTCACCCATTCACACTCGCTCGCTTACTCACAATCACTCTCACACTCACTCGCTCGCTCGCTCACTCACTCACAATCACTCACTCACACACTCACTCTTGCTTGCTCACTCGCTCGCTCACACTCACTTATTCGCTTACTCGCTCACTCACTCACACTCACTCACTCCCTCACTCACTCACCCACTCACAGTTACTCACTCACTCACTCACTCACTCAGTCACACTCACTCACACACTCACTCTTGCTCGCTCGCTCACTCACACACTAACTTACCCACTCACACTCACTGACTCCCTCAGACTCACTTACCCACTCACACTCACCCACTCACTCGTACTCACTCGCTCGCTTACACTCACTCACTCACTTATTCACTCACTCTCGCTCACTCGCTCACTCACTCAGTCACTGATCATCTGTTTCCTCCATTTATTTATCAGCCAGTTCATCTTTACCAAATCCAACATCATTGATTAACGCTTTATTTATATGTTTATAACCAGACTGTATATTGTATTAAAATTGATCCTTTTCGATGCAAGTGAAGCTCTCTGGAATTTAGTTATTGCTTTTAACTCCTTATTAATTTCAAGCTATAAACTGCCGTGTTTTTATTTTTCTTTCTGGACACAAACTTTAAATAAATAAGATGTTCAGTCAAATCTTCCCAAAATCTTTTGAAATGAGTAAAAAATATCTAATAATAATAGGATTTATACTCGTATTATTTACTAACCATTAATTCAAGATTATTGTCCTGTCTAGCAGCTTATTAGACTCGGCATTGGATTGCAGCTTATTGGATTTGACTAGATGAAGCTCATTAGTCTTCACTAGCAGCTCATTAGTCTTCACTAGCAGCTCATTAGTCTTCACTAGCAGCTCATTAGTCTTCACTAGCAGCTCATTAGACTTCACTAGCAGCTCATTAGTCTTCACTAGCAGCTCATTAGACTTCACTAGCAGCTCATTAGTCTTCACTAGCCGCTCATTAGACATCACTAGCCGCTCATTAGTCTTCACTAGCCGCTCATTGGTCTTCACTAGCAGCTCATTAATCTTCACTAGCCGCTCATTAATCTTCACTAGCCGCTCATTAGTCTTCACTAGCAGCTCATTAATCTTCACTAGCAGCTCATTAGACTTCACTAGCAGCTCATTAGACTTCACTAGCCGCTCATTAGACTTCACTAGCCGCTCATTAGACTTCACTAGCCGCTCATTAGACTTCACTAGCCGCTCATTAGACTTCACTAGCAGCTCATTAATCTTCACTAGCTGCTCATTAGACTTCACTAGCCGCTCATTAGACTTCACTAGCAACTCAATAATCTTCACTAGCCGCTCATTAGACTTCACTAGCCGCTCATTAGACTTCACTAGCCGCTCATTAGACTTCACTAGCAGCTCATTAGTCTTCACTAGCAGCTCATTAGTCTTCACTAGCAGCTCATTAGTCTTCACTAGCAGCTCATTAATCTTCACTAGCCGCTCATTAGACTTCACAAGCAACTCAATAGTCTTCACTAGCAGCTCATTAGTCTTCACTAGCAGCTCATTAATCTTCACTAGCAGCTCATTAGACTTCACTAGCCGCTCATTAGACTTCACTAGCCGCTCATTAGACTTCACTAGCCGCTCATTAGTCTTCACTAGCAACTCATTAGTCTTCACTAGCAGCTCATTAGTCTTCACTAGCAGCTCATTAATCTTCACTAGCAGCTCATTAGTCTTCACTAGCAGCTCATTAGACTTCACTAGCAACTCAATAGTCTTCACTAGCAGCTCATCAATCTTCACTAGCAGCTCATCAATCTTCACTAGCAGCTCATCAATCTTCACTAGCCGCTCATTAGTCTTCACTAGCAGCTCATTAGTCTTCACTAGCAGCTCATTAGTCTTCACTAGCAGCTCATTAGCCTTCACTAGCCGCTCATTAGTCTTCACTAGCCGCTCATTGGTCTTCACTAGCAGCTCATTAATCTTCACTAGCCGCTCATTAATCTTCACTAGCCGCTCATTAGTCTTCACTAGCAGCTCATTAATCTTCACTAGCAGCTCATTAGACTTCACTAGCAGCTCATTAGACTTTACTAGCCGCTCATTAGACTTCACTAGCCGCTCATTAGACTTCACTAGCCGCTCATTAGACTTCACTAGCCGCTCATTAGACTTCACTAGCAGCTCATTAATCTTCACTAGCTGCTCATTAGACTTCACTAGCCGCTCATTAGACTTCACTAGCAACTCAATAATCTTCACTAGCCGCTCATTAGACTTCACTAGCCGCTCATTAGACTTCACTAGCCGCTCATTAGACTTCACTAGCAGCTCATTAGTCTTCACTAGCAGCTCATTAGTCTTCACTAGCAGCTCATTAGTCTTCACTAGCAGCTCATTAATCTTCACTAGCAGCTCATTAGACTTCACTAGCCGCTCATTAGACTTCACTAGCCGCTCATTAGACTTCACTAGCCGCTCATTAGTCTTCACTAGCAACTCATTAGTCTTCACTAGCAGCTCATTAATCTTCACTAGCAGCTCATTAATCTTCACTAGCAGCTCATTAGTCTTCACTAGCAGCTCATTAGACTTCACTAGCAACTCAATAGTCTTCACTAGCAGCTCATCAATCTTCACTAGCAGCTCATTAATCTTCACTAGCAGCTCATCAATCTTCACTAGCAGCTCATTAGTCTTCACTAGCAGCTCATTAGTCTTCACTAGCAGCCCATTAGTCTTCACTAGCAGCCCATTAGTCTTCACTAGCAGCTCATTAGTCTTCACTAGTCGCTCATTAGACTTCACTAGCCGCTCATTAGACTTCACTAGCCGCTCATTAGACTTCACTAGCCGCTCATTAATCTTCACTAGCCGCTCATTAGCCTTCACTAGCCGCTCATTAGTCTTCACTAGCCGCTCATTAGTCTTCACTAGCCGCTCATTAGTCTTCACTAGCAGCTCATTAGTCTTCACTAGCCGCTCATTAATGACAGTTTATTATGCTTGACTAGCAGCTCACTGGACTTGTCTGACAGTTTATTAGACTTGACTAGCAGCTCATTGGCCAAACTTAGCATTAAAAATAATCTTTATGTTTAACATTTACAGAACCAGGATTCAAGGTTTCTGTTTAAATTTACAGAGTCCATGTTGTTTCTTGTGGTTGCTTTTTCTTCTGTGTGTCTTCCATACTGTACATGAACTACTTGTTTTTGTAAGGTAACAAGTGAGACGTGTAAACCGTTCTGGCTCTCGGTGATCTGACGTGAGGTTGTGCAATTTTTTCATGCACATTTTGTACATTTTGTTATACGTGAGTGGAAATAATTCTTTTGTCTCGTCAAACGAAAGCGCTGAAAGCTCGCTATCCCATGAAAACCCGAGGTAGTGACCTCCTGTGGAATGCTTTAATAGTTAGCATGCCTAGGTTCTGAGACGTGCATAAACATTTATCACTAATAACAATGCACGTTTCTGGACGTTATTAAAAGGTTAAGAGTTTATATTGCGGACAAAATATCCACACCTTGTCTCTCTCCTGGGACTGGCTTGTGTCAAACCTCCAACATTCACAGAACCGGAGACGTCAGCCGCGATAGGCCTCACGTGTGTAACCGAAATGCGAATTCCAGAATATTCAGCGTGCGCTTCATATTTTGTTGGACGTCTCGTGTGTCCATGTGCCGCGCTCAAGCCGGACTGTGTGTGTGCTGAAAATCTTTCTCTTATCACGCGAGACCTCATAGGTGAAGGAGTTTATAGCCAACAACAAACACACACTGTGCAACACGCTGCTGCTCACTTGAACTTGAAAAACCTTCAGGAACTCGTGAGAACAGGATTCACTGGAAGTGCTCACTTCGTCAATCGTAAAGAGTCGTGCCTTCGTGCGATAAACAACGCGCTCGTGAAATCCGCTGAACATCAGGACCTGCTGCTTCTTCTTTTTTTTTTTTTTTTTTTTTTTTTTTCTTTTCTTTTCTGCAGCATTGCTCTCTCTCTGTGACGCATGCGGCGTGCCTCGGCTTCTCTACCTGACACTCACCAGCCTGAGAATACCTCGCTCTACCGGAGACCACCGACTTGCTTAATAGTTCGTATAAAGCCTGTTTTAAGATTAAATGAAGTGTTGAAACAAACCACAGAAGCTGGAAGCTCGTCAGGTCGGTCGTTACCTTTTATTTTTGTTTACCGTGAAATGAAACTACTGACAGAGCTGCTACAGTGTGATGTGGGACATAAACAGAGTTTGTGTCGGAAATAAAAAGGCACAAAGCCTGAAGATTTTTCCCCGGGTATTAAAAAAGCTCAGGACAGTCAAACATGTTGTGTGGCAGCAACACTGACTTCGACTGCACCGTGTTTCTCCTTACATAACCAATCAGAACATCATCCAGAAACCAGCAGAAGCCGCTCCCAGAACGTCTTCCTGGCTCGTCTCGTTTCGAAGGAAGTGCAGACCTGGCGGAACAGGAAGTAGTTTGTCTGTAGCGTGCCCTCGGCTTGTTGTCTGTTGGCCTGCATTTATTCGGGAGCACTGTTTCCAGCTGATAAGTAAATACCTCAAGGTTGGAGAGACAGAGGACTCTGTTTGTGTGTGTGTGTGTGTGTGTGTGTGTGTGTGTGTGTGTGTGTGTGTGTGTGTGAGAAAATATCTTTCAGATTATGAAACCTGTTGTCTTCTGTTTAGCTGATGTAACGATGCCTTTCTTCCGACAGAGGCCAAGGACACCAGCTGGGGATGTAAACATGCTTGAGACACGACATAAATCTGAACTATTACATTCTTCCTCCAGAACTCGTTATTTTGCTTTACGGTGGATGTTTGTTCAGGGTAATACGGTTTTCTGGAAGGTGTGCATCCCAGGAGTTCTCCGTAATCACACAGTCAGTTGTTATTACAGTGACACACAGAAAGTGCCTGTTCATTTCCCAAGCCCTTCATCATCCGTAGCTCGGCTTGTGCTCGTGTTCGTATCGTGTTCCTGTTTGCCGTCAGACACCCAGCTGAACCGTTGACCCCGGGCTGTTCTTGCGGATGCCCCCGTCACCGTTTGGCCCTTTCTAGCTTTCTCCGACTTGTGATTAATGCTCTCCTTGGTATGTTAGTAACAAACAAAAACAGGAACTGTAAACCATTTCTCTCCTCCTGACGGTTCATTTGCTCATTTATTTTGTTTACCGATTCCATAAAACGTGTCGTCTTGTGAATATAACGCCTTTATCCTGCCGGAAACGAAGCGATGATTTATGAGGAACATGAGCTGCAGTGATTGCTTTCAGTATAGCATGAAATTATTCCGCGTTCCAGGACCCTTGTGTAACCAGCCTGTTTCACATTATGTCGGACATTTGGTCTTGGTTTTCAGGGGTCGTGTTTGTGACCGTCTGATGGGTTAGAAATGAAATCATCAGCATTTTTACTAGACTGTAACACAGCACCATTCGTGACTCTGGTCTCGAAAACAACCCGAGTTATTTTTAGAAGGATTTTGTCATTCGTAGCGGCACGTCCGCTCGATAGCCGTTTCCTAATAGAACGCATTTCAATTCTATTTTTTTTTCTCTTGTTGATTTCGTTTCAGGCATCCAGAATGTTCTGAGTCTTTTCTGTGCAGTTCTCACAGAACACAAGGTTCTGTTCCACTCCAGCAGCTACCAGAGACTCGGCGAGGCCTGTCGAGCTTTGGAAGCCCTGATGTTTCCTCTCAAATACAGGTGTGTGAAGGAAAAAAATAAAATCGGACAGGACGGCTGGTTTGTATTAAAATATAAAGCTCGCAATCTGTGTGTGTATCTGTCGGGCTTTGAATAATAGCATCCTTACAGTAGGAGGAGTTCTGTAAAGATTTTAAGGCTCTTTAGCTGTGGATAAAAGAACCCAATGGAAATATCCTGGAATTTTTCAGTGGGAACGTCATCACGCAGTGTCGTGTGCCTGTGTCATTAGATAACAGAACGTTTTCGTGCTCGAGTGACAGCTTGTGACTCTTGAATCCGATTGGATAAACGAGTCATTTTCTTTAATCAGCCTCTTTTTTTTTTCCAATAAATTTGAGCACGGAAAGTTCAGCACAAGTCGGGCGACACGGACGGACGCTCGTGATCACCAGGAACGAATATGATGAGCGTTGTAATATTAACGGGGAAATAAATCTTTTTGTTTTCATTTTATTTATTTGTATTTATTTCATTTTTGTTTCATTTTTCATTTAGTCTTTTTTTTTCTTCTAAAGTGTTCTAATTTATTTCCAGTCGTTTATTTTTTTCCTATTCAGTTAGATGAAAGGTTTGAGAGAGTAATCTACTATAAGGAGTGTGTGTGTGTCTGATTTTTGCCACTTAGCTACCCCTACATACCCATCCTCCCCTCTGGGCTGCTGGAGGTCCTCAGCTCTCCCACACCCTTCATCATCGGGGTTCACTCCATGTTCCAGAGTGAAATTCAGGAGCTGGTGAGTTTGTAGTTTAAAACTTTTCTAATATGTTTCAATACATCGACATTTCATGTCCCTGATCCCGTGGTGTCTGTCACAGCTGGACGTGATCATCGCCGACCTGGACGGCGGAACGATAAAAATCCCAGAGTGTATTCATCTGTCTCAGCTCCCCGAGCCTCTCTTACACACTACACACAGCTCACTGTCTGTGGTGAGTCCTCCTTTACACCCTGTAGCTTCTCACCCATTTACTCCCAGCACTGATCACATCCTGACCCTGCCTTTGGCATTCACATGAAAACTTCTGGTCCTGACTGACTCAGCACTCATCACTGCTAATCACCGGCTTCACAGCTGAAGCAATAAACTCATTTCTTCACTTCTGACTCCTTCCAGGTTTTGCACCCAGATCTTGAGATCGCTGATAACGCCTTCCCTCCTCCGCGCTCCGCTCCGTCCAACCTCAAACTGCTGGTAAGTGTTTCACTTAATAACCCCCCCACACCGCCTGCCCTCGTGACCTTATTATTATTATTTTTTCTTTTTTTTTTAACATCGTTGAAATGGTTATCAGTTCTCTGTACTGAAAAAAAAAAAGTGCAGCGGTGATTTAGAGGTTCGACCCCCGTCATTAGAGCCTCTGTTTTCAAACGTTTCTTAATGTCTCTGATTCACGACCGTTAACTTTCTCTAGTTCTCTCATCCCCATTTTTTTTCTCTCTGTCTCTGTCTCTGACCGGCAGGATAAGGAGGTGAGAGCGGTCTTCCTGCGCTTGTTTGCACAACTGTTCCAGGGCTACAGGTCCTGTCTGCAGCTCATTCGCATCCACTCCGAAGCCGTGATTCACTTTCACAAGGTGAGCGGCGGCGCGCCGGGGCCAAAGCACCCTGACGTTAACCTCTGTCTGTTTGGGAGGTTTTATGAGGGTCCACCAGTGAATAATTACCGTAAACCGTCCTAGTCCTCTTTAAACCGGTCTAGACTCGCGCTGGCTGGCGTGTAATGCATTTCATATGTTTTGTTCAGCCCACAGCACACAGCTTCATCGGTGGATTTTGCAGCAATCGGTCTAAATCAGCCACTAAGAAAACAGAAAGTGCATTCATGCGATTATCTTAAACCGTTACTTTATCGTTCAGAAGACGGCGATTTCGTGCTCGGCTTTTGGCGCGTCGTCGTTAACGTCTCCAGCATTTTTGTTTCACTTTCTAATTTTAGTCTCCCAAACATTTCGCTGACCGTCTCGCAATACACTTATGCTGTACATTATATTCCCATTATGTCTTTGTAACGATGCCTAATTAAGTAAAATTAGTCCCGGAACCTAATTATGTTAATTAGACAACATAATGCATATTAATAGTCGATGTCAAGTGCATACGGTGCACTGTAGAGGGTCAGGAACATATTGATTACGTTAAACAGGAAGTGGTTTGAGATCCAAGCTAAACGTAAAGCGTATGAACTTTTACAATATTACTGGATCAGTAAAGGATCATGATATGATTTTTGTCTCGTCATTGTTTTTAACGCTATATAAACACGTACAGTACTGTAGAGCTACCACCGTCGATAAGTCGGTGTAAAATAAGTCACAGCCATGTACCGAGCTTCATCATAACCCGAGTGGATCTGGAGTACAGGGATAAACTGGGAGATAAGCAGGAAGCCGTGCTGTAGTTTGTGAGGCGGTGGATTTGCGAGGTTTTAAGTTGCGACGTTATCTCCTCGCATTAGTTTAAATCTTCTTCGACCTGCGATGAGCCACATGCAACGAATCAAAACGGCACTACGTGTTTGCGTGCGCGACTCATCCCAACCCCCCCATGTTGTTTTTGTTTGCTTGGGAGGTCGTTTCCACAACAACTTCTCTGCACATCCTTCTCCAAGCACCCCACATGGCTCAGATTATGGTGGAGGAATGCAGCATGTTTCCCCATTAACTCTCAAGCATCCCTGTGTGCCAGCTGCACTGAGGCCCGGCGCGTTGCTCCATCCGTCTCACTCAGCCCTGCGACGATACCCTTCCCCCCCTCCGCCCGTCCTCGCTGCAGTCATCTGTTTATAGTACGGGGTCGTCTAATCATTTTTTATCCACACAAACAACGGCGGCACTCAGGAATGCCGCGGCCGATCGCGCTGTTTGTTTGACGACGGCCTAGTTTAGATAAGTCATTCTGTATCACTTGAGACATGTGGTATTTTAGAGAAACGCTTATTATTGTAGGGATTTTCCTGGAGACCGTGAACTGTGACTCATTGATTGAGCATGCCACGACGTTTGACATCTTTCTTCCTTTTTATTTTGTTGCAGGCTGCCTTTCTGGGCCAGCGCGGCCTGCTCGAGAACGATTTCTTGCAAAAGGTGTTAGACGGGATGGCTTTCGCCGGGTTCGTGTCCGAGAGAGGACCTCCGTACAGAGCCTGCGATCTCTTTGACGAGGTAAAGCGCAGCCCTCTGTTCCTCTTACTGCCTAAAAAGAATACTTTTTCTGTGAATACTCAAGTAGACCGAATAGACTGAGATGAACTTCCTGCTGTTGTCTTGTTAGTTGGTGGCTTTCGACATGGCGCGCTTTAAGGAGGAAGAGGAGAACCCAAGCACGCTCCAGAAGCACCTGAGAGAGCTCTCTGAGCAGCTGTACCGCAATGTGAGCACAAAACTCATCAACTTTTTCCTTCTTGTCCATCTCTCTCTCTCTCTCTCTCTCTCTCTCTCTCTCTCTCTCTCTCTCTCCTAACCTCTGTTTCTTCACTCCATCTGGCTGTCCTATCTAACAAATCTCTCTGTTTTTCTCTGCTGCACTGTGTTGATTAAGCACAGCGCGTCTGCCAAATATTTGACCACTGATGCTCTCGACACGGACATTTCATTTAGGACGAACGGGTTTGTTTATTGAACCTTCAAGCATCTGCAGAGTAGCTTGGCTCAAGAGGATCTCTATGATTAATGCAGACATTTTTACTGCTTGCCATCGCCACAGTTTTCATTCCAGGTAAAATCCCATGTTCGCTCCCTGTGTGTTTGTTCCCTAGGAAAATCCCAACCCTCACATGGCCTTCCAGAAGGTTCCTCGGCCCAGCGAGGGCTCTCACCTCCGGGTGCACATGGTGCCCTTTCCTCTGATGGATGAGGAAAAGGTTGTGCAGCTCATGCAGGACGGATTGGCCAAACAAAACCATTCCAACATCAGTACACGAGTCGAGAAGAAGTGCGTAGTGCCCGCAGGTCCCCCTGTAGGTGAGTACCGAAAGCACCGGTGAAGGTCTTGAGTTCCATTCTTCTGAATAGTTATTCTACAGTACAGCCTACAGATCAGACAGACCTGGAGAACGCTGAGCTGCTGCTTCATCATTTTTTTTTATTCTCAGTACAAGTGCAAGTTGTTACTATAGAAACCACAGCACTAATCAGCACTAGAGCTTTCCAGCCAATCAGGACTGAGAACTCTTCAGTAATATGGTGTTCGAGTTATCGCTCATTAACAACGATCACTATTTAAGCCAGTTAAGAGTATTCCAGACCAAGATATATGTCTATATTCTCTTTGCCTCTGTATTTTAGTGTCAATCACAGGGAAGGGCAGCTCGGTGTTCAACAGCGCCCGGCGCCTGGAGGTGGTGCGAAGCTGCATCGGCTTTATCTTTGACAACAAGACGCTGGAGACGGAGAAAGTGAGCTGAACAACAGAGCGACAATTAATGACGATTACACACACACACACACACATGCACACACGTGGTCCAAGATGGCCCAGAGATTAGAGTGTATTACTCATGGCATTAGAATGGATATCACCATCAAACCCTCCATCTCTGAGAAAAGGGGTGAAGTACCAGTCACAAATACTCCTCTTATCACATACAGAAATATTATTCTAACATCAACTGGCGGCATTGTTTATTTTACGTTTTCTTCAGCCAAATAACTATAAACCGCCTAAACCACAGGGGTTGCCGAGATCTTATCCCAGTCTTTTTTTTTTTTTTTTCCGGACGGATTCCCCTTCTAACAGCTACGGGATGGTAGCCAGTTTATTCACGCACCCATCGGGTTTAATAGGAAAGCCTTCGCTCCTCTGTGGATAGAAAAATGCTGAACTCCGAGCTAAACGCTCGCACGGAGCCAGTAAAGCCGTAAAACCACGGCGTAGCCATTTCTACATGCCGATATGAAAATCTGAAGCGAGCGCTAACAGAGCAGCCAGAGGTTTCACCCGCCTCCGCAAGCCTCATGCGATACAGTTGGATATCGGCTGTACTGTAACTTTGTGGGGGTTTTTTTTTTGGTAAATTGTTCCAAACTATTTCTTCTTTCAATATTAATATTATGTGACAAATTAAAGGAAAAATGCAGCTCTTTTCTAATCTTGTTTTATAAGAAGGAGACATTAAGATCAGTCGAGCGTCACCTCGAACAGATGCACGGCGAAACCTTTTCGTTCCGTTTGTAGACTTTTGACGGAACCACACAGGTGTGGGTCCAGAAACTAAAGATATCCAGAAACTAAAGATATGACACGATGTCACGCTGTATGTTGACCACAATGCACTTATGACCGGAGACAAAATAATAACCGGTGCTGAGAGAACAGATGGAAGTTCTGGGTTCTGTGGGGTTGTTTGTTTTTGCTGCCGAGTGAGATGTGAACATGATGGTGGTGTTATTGTTGCTGTTGTGTCCAGGCTCTCCCTGCGGCACTGCGCGCCCTGAAAGGAAAAGCAGCTCGGCAGTGTCTTACCGAAGAGCTCAGTCTACACGTGCAGCTGAACCGTGTCATCCTGGACCACCAGCAGTTCGACCACATCGTGCGCATGATGAACTGCGCCCTACAGGTGGGACGCGTCACATACCCACACTCACAATTACAGGAAACGGAGAGAACGCTTACGACGATCCCTGACTTCCGAGCTAAACCGTACCCTCGGAGAAGCTCCCACCGCTATCTTTTCCACCTGTAACGTTTAGCTAGCGAGACCTCCTGGTGTCTTTTACATGAAGTAAAGAGCGAAGCAGTGCGCAGACACGTTTGTTCCGGGTTTATCACTTTAACTCGGTCTGAGTTTGAGATACCTTCGTTATGACTTCATTTCATTTGACTCATACGAATATACACGAAGAAGCGATTTGGGTTAATTACGGTTTATACCCAGTTTGTAATTTATGACCGACTTTTTTTTTAAAATCCCATAACTGTTAGCGAGTTATTAAAAATTTCCCCTGAATTTTTCTTTTCTCGTATTCGTCTATAAACTGTCATGTTACCCTCAATCAGAGCGTAACGAGGTCCTGCTGGTAGTCCTTTGTTTTACAGCTCCACATCACGAGGTTGGGGGGGTTTTAACAGCACGGCGCCGTTTTACTAGCGCACAATTTTTATGGAGTCACTTTGAGTTCCTGGCATATTTTGGAGCTCTGAACCTGGCTGAGGTTATTAGTCCCAACATCTGCAGCTGGAGTGGACTGGAGCGCTGCACCGCACCGCAGGTCACTGGATGTGGGAGCTGTAAAGCAGTCAGGGGCATGCCGGCTCGAGCTGTTCACGCTTCGCGTCTATGACGATGAGGTCAAATATGCGCTCTGTAACGTGTCTTTGGCCCTCGGTGCAGTATTTGCGAAGGCTTCGGTATGCCACCTCGTTAGGTATCTGACCCCCGGTCAAGCTTAACTCTCATCTTTAAGGGGGAGGGTGTTCTGGGGGGGACGGGGGAACAAAATTTGCATCTCCAAACTTTACAAAATTGCATGGATGTGTCTGTCATTTAGCCAATGGTGCTTATTGTGTTTTTTTTGTTTTGTTTTGTTTGTTTGTTTGCTTCAGAGCAGATTTCATTTACGATGCCAAAGCTTGCTATAATATAACAATACGCATAATACGGCATCGAAAGCACTAAACGATGACGACTAACAGAACGGCAGACGATGCTGCGCTCTACACGTCGTCCAGAGACTTCGTATAGATTTATGGAGACGGAATTTGCAAGGAATGTTTTTAAATCATAGCATGAAGATAAAATATTGCACAAGATGCAGCAGGCAATTATTTTTTTGTTTCCCCTCACGCCGGGCCTCCGTTATGCGTCCATCTTTCCGAGGTTCCCGGCACGTGGCGACGTCCTGATGGAAGTCGCCTGACTGATAGTAGAGTGCAGCTCTGGAAAATGCTTAAACGAGAAAAAAAAGTCTTATCCACGAGAGGCCAGGAGGTTCAGTGTGTCCACTCTCGCTCACCGACATCGCGGGGAGCTTTACATGTTTTGTTGACCTCGTCCTGAAACCGGGGGCCTTCGCCGACCCCACCCCCCACCCCCAGGGGGGATATAATCAGTCCTGTGCATGCACTGTGTTTCAAGGAATGTCTCAATGGATGGAACAGATATCGCTTTATTACACCGATGCACTTACCGCTTAAAACGCTCACATTTTTTGCTTTTACGGTCGCACGGCCATAAATCATCCTGTTTATCCTCTGTTTAATCGGCACACATGAGCAGCGTTTAGTAGAACTTCCACTAGCTTTGCCTTACGCACCTGTAGCAGCGTTACACCATCTTGGGGGGGGGCTGTAGCCTACACATAGTTTTCATTCTTTCCCATCTCCAAACTGGGCTTTATTTTTAAAAGCATGTCACCGTTTGGTTACGCGGCAGATAATAAAATCGTTCTCCGCATACGCAGCCTAAATATTAGTGGCGTACTATAGGTGCGTGTCTGGCCAAAAATGCACAGAGAAAGCACGCGGAGAATTTCTTTTTTATTATTATTATTATAAACGATCCATTTTCCCTCTTTGATTTTCGCTTCCGTATTCGATTCTTCCAAACATCTGCTGGAAAAAAGATGTTCTTGCGAGCATCCAGGAGTCGATGTATTAGTTTCAGATGAGCTGGAAAAGAAACAGGAATAGCAGATAGCTTGCTCTCTTGCATTGTTTTCATATCTCACGCTGAGCAATCTCATCGGCTCGCTTCATCACGGGGGAAAAGGGAGGGCCGACACAAAAAGTGCTGACATACGACAGCCAGTGGCGGTGCCAGTACTTGTTTATGAGATATGTGTGCAATGACCTCGACGCTTAAAAACGAGCGCACACACACACACACACACATGGACACACCCACACACACACACACATGGACACTGACAGCCTCACAGAGAGAAAAGAGCTGCTTTTCTTTTTTTTTGGCTTATCACACAGCCGCCTTGTCACACATGTCAGTGTTGTAATCGCGTATAATAGCTCATTAGTGTAAATAGATAGACTAGGGTTTGTCTATCTGTGAAAAATGCAGCACATTCCTGCACACTCTCATAGCAAGGTCAAGGTGTTATGGGATCCACATGTCATCCTGGCTGCCGTCGTGGCTTTTTTTTTTTTTCTCTCGGCGACGAGTTTGTTCAGTACGCCGTATTTTTTTTCTTTCAGGAAAAACGATCAGTGCACGTTACAGTTACATAAGTTATAGGCTGTACATTAGATCAGAGGTGAAATAATACACGCCACATGGGAGGAAAACCTGTGCCCTGATCGGCTTCTCTACAAATCCGTGACCATGTGTTTTTATGAACTAGTTATACCCACATGTGCACTAAATCAGCTGGATATTTATGCACACGCATATGTGAAGCTGTTGGACGCCCATGCTGGAGCTCCACAGCCCATTTCCAGACAAGCTGCAAGCTGACAGACTCGCCGGAGATGGAGACAACAACAGGGCGCAACCCTGTCAGTCAGCGCCCGCCATCCAGAGCACTAAGTGATCAGATATAGCGCTTAAAAGCTTTAGTTTGTCTGCAGGGAGGCTCGTGTCTCGTCTCCCAGCACTTTGAGGCGAGCTGGAGTTATCTGATACCCATGAGGCCTGCTCTGTTCTCCTCCTCAAAAGCCGCTGTATCAGTGACCACATGCTCATACAACAGCTCATACGACAGATTTGGACGCTATGAATAATCATGTTCGTCCGATTTCTCGTTCTGCGAGGTATCCGCATGTGGCGTCAAATCAGGCCGGTTCGCTGACGACTGCTCTTTTTTTGACCTTCCATATCAAAGACACTTTCTTGCGCATTCCTTGCCGTCATGCACGAGAACTCTTCCAAGGAAAACGCCTCTCGACCCTAACCGTTTAAGCCGGCTGCCAACGATGAACTTTACTACTTTATCACACTTCATCACAAGGGTACTCTATTTATCACAGCCTCATCTGACAAACTAATGCTAATAGTCTTTAGAGTTTGTTTGGATTTCTGGCCGTCGTAGAGGTGAGGGCTAAGAACCACGGACGGATCAGGGACCGGATGTTGAGCAAGACCAACAGAAACACTGCAGGGCGGACAGAGTGTGAAATCATCCTGGCATCCCCACCATTTCCTGCAGTGACAGATGACCGAGCTGTTAGACACTCTGTTTCTGTGTCTGCTGTTCTGTAGAAATGGTCTGTTTCCTCTGTCATATCCAGCATCTTTAAGTGTTCTTTAGTGTGTCATTCTAAGGAACACTTAAACACTTCCATTCCCGGTTTACAAACCTCTCTTACAGTACATACTAGCTCTTAGCTATCGGGTGAAATATAAAATATGGATCAAATGAGTTGCCAGATAAACATTTGTCCCCCAAAATACAATATATAGTTTTTTTTTTAAATACTAAAAAAACAAACTATAGAACAAACAAAATGCATTTTATAATGATGCTGTTAATTTGTTGTCAGCCAATCAGAAGAGAGAGAGAGAGAGAGAGAGAGAGAGAGAGAGAGACGTTTTGTTCTCATCTCTAGAGTTGTGGTTCAGTCCCTGCCTTGGCTCTGTATGTGTGTGGGGTTTTTGTAATCCACGTCCCCCAGTTTCCTCCCCAGTCCAAACACATGTATTGTAGGTTGATTGGATTCAAGTGGCGTTGTAGCCTAGTGGTTAAGGTGTTTGGCTAACGATCGGAAGGTTGTGAGTTCGATCCCAGGTCCACCAAGCTGCCACTGTTGGGCCCTTAACCCTCAATTGCTCAGCTGTATAAAAAAAAATGAGATAAGGGCATCTGCCAAATGAATGTAAATGTAAACCCTGTTCATTGCGTCACTCACCTTGTACCGTGAATCCTCTGAGATGGACTCCTGGTTACCTGAAACAGAAATTGAATGGGCAAAATTCTCTCTCTCTCATGTTCTACCACTTATCCGAACTACTCGGGTCACGGGGAGACTGTGCCTATGGAGTGCCAACCCATCGCAGGGCACACACACTCTCTCATTCACTCATATACACACACACACTACGGACAATTTTCCAGAGATTCCAGTCGACCTACCATGCATGTCTTTGGACCAGGGGAGGAAACTGGAGTACCCGGAGGAAACCCCCGAGGCACATGGGAGAACATGCAAACTCCATACACACAAGGCGGTGGCGGGAATCGAACCCCAACCCTGGAGGTGTGAGGTGAACGTGCTTACCACTAAGTTGGGCAAAATTAATGGTGTTAATTGATTAAATAGGCAATATGTAATCCAACGCTGATGTAAAATATGTAATCCAACGCTGATGTTCCAATGCTCCTGGCAGGGGAGATAGCGTGACCAAGAAGGTGGTTCACATAAGGTGAGGCTCAGGCATTGCTCTCCGGTTGTGTTGAATCTCGACTTCCCTGATATTGGGGCAGTGGTGACTCAAGTAGTTAAAGCTCTGGGTTGTAGATCAGAGGATCAGGGTTGAAGCCTCAGCACTGCCAAGCTGCCACTGTTGGGATGTTGAGCAAGACCCTTAACCCTCAATGTATCCTCGTTGACCCTGCGTTCAACGTCCAAAGTTGGGATACGTGAAGAAAGAGCTGTAATGTGTATGTGACGACAACAAAGCCGCCGCCTTCTGATGCGGATGAGAATTTTTAATCTAGCCTTACGCCGTCTGTTAGCCAGCTTGTTCTCCGCACCAGAGTAAAAGATATCTCGCAGGTTTTATATGGAGCTATGACTGCAACCTGCTGATGAAATTATTTTAACGATTCCAGGTCACAGCAAGGTCGAACCTCTGAACTAGTTTTTCTTTAGTAGATTCCTTGCTCGGCATACAGAGATTTTTGTCTTCGGTTTGTCCGAGATTCTCATCAGAACGATGTCTCAAGAACAAGCGCTTGAGGGGTCGATGATTTATACGCAGTTCTCGCTGGAATCCATTCAATCAGGGTCAAAGTCACAGCAAGGTCAGATGTCTGAAATAGTTATCGGTTAAAACTTCCTCCCTGTTTGAATTATGTTTTAGGAGATATAAATCAAACCTAAACTTATTTTAGTTCTAGATACTCGACTGAGCTTCGGCTTTGCTACAGAATAGTGATTTCGTTTTTCTTTCTGTTCCAGTCACTGAGTTTAATACTGAAACACAGACCCGTCACACTGGGAAGCGGTGATGTAGCTCATTCCCATGCGCAGTCGTTACCTTTTAGTAGCAACAGGTAAACACAGCACCGCACCATCAGCCCTGGCCTTTGGCTTATTCACGCTGACTGAACAAACAACAGTAAACGCTGGATAACTGGATGTTAGTCAAAAGTGCACTGAGTAAATATTACCCACGTTATACAGGATGTTTTGGACAGACTCGTCATGAAACACCTGGAGTTTGGGGCTATTGTGCTATTTTTTGCCCACCATCATTTCGGATTTTTTGTCGCTATCAAACTGTCGCACGGATCCTCGAAAGAGTGTATGAAGTAACGGGAAGCCCATCCATCTTCATTTCCCTCCTTAGTGTGTACAAAAGTCAACGTGCCAGAGGGAAGTAGGTCACATGCTGTAATGCATGTAGAGGGAGTGACACACACACACACACACACACACACCGCTCTGTAGGAGCACGTACTGTGTGGTTTCGAATGGTTCTGACTCACACACACGTGAACTCATCACGCATTCCTCTGTAGCTGAGTAAAAGCCTCATACGTGCTGCAACTCAGGAAATAATCGCTCGGTATATTTTGCACTTTGGTCCTTAACTGTAAGGTGTGAACTTTTATTTCTCCTATTCCACAGGGATTGTGTTCTTTCTTTCTTTCTTTCTTTCTTTCTTTCTTGGCTGAAGAACGACGTTTAACAGAGACTGAAATTGTGCACAAAGCCTTTATTATTAACACATATACATTACAACACAGTGGAAGTTTTTTCTTTGCATATCCCAACTGAGGAGATTAAGATTGGAACACAGGGGCAGCTATGATACAGCACCCCCCACCCCCACCCTCCCGAGCACTAAGGCTTAAGGGCCTTGCTCAAGGGCCCAACAGTCAGCTTGAACCCTGACTTTCTGATCAACAACCATTACCACTTGATCCACCACTGCCTCCTCATCCATTTATCCAATGCTCTTATTTTATCCTCACTTTATTTTGAAGCACTCGTGATGAGCGTAGTGTCACAACTGCTCATTTCTACACTTCAGACGTTTCTCGAAGCTGTTTCCTGACCATCTGATCATATTCAACGTCTGCCGTTAACGCTCCGCGCCGTCTACTTCAGTTCACGGTTATAGCCTCTAGCCCAGCGCACGTTGAAATGTATATCACACGTGACATGAAGCTATTAGAGGCTGTTGCACATTGTATGAAGCGAACTGTATCTGCCTGATCCGCACACCGCCGTTAGCTGCCGTTGTTATGTTTTCAGCCGCAAACCTTTTTTTTTCCTCTCTGGAATTCTTTTAAACAATACTGTGTGTAATAAAAAATCTGCTGCACAGTCGGTCTACGGGGGCGTAGGGGGGCATTGCGGGGGGGCGTCGGTGGCACGGCTTTCATGTTCCGCACTTCTGTTTTGCATTTGTTCCTCTTGCATTCCAGCATCGCGCATTTTTTTGGGGGGGTGAAGGAAGATCAGGTCTGGAGACGTGGTTGTAAAGAGCTGATCCAGACAGCACACAGGGAATTAAAAAAATGCTCCACACTTAAAAAAATCAACCAAATCGACCCGGTTTTGACATTTTTGTGGCTAGAAAGATAAATCCTTACATCCTTGTGAAGACTTTTCCATTTCCTGAATGATGCTGGTTATTTATGTTGTAGTAAATCCAGCTATTTGTCACAGGACTTCTGTCTCCACATGACTCCACCTCCTCGACTCGTTTCCTCATCCGACTTTTCTTTCTTTTTCATCGAGCGTCTTCCTCCGTAAAGAAACGTTTAGAGCGCTGCGATATGACAATAAACAGCCAATATTCTAGTAATATTCATGCTAATAAGTAACTAGTTACATGACCCTAAAATAAAGTGTTACTGTACATGTTATGGAAGAACGCAAGTACGTGCAGGGGGTTTGGCCTCAGTGGCCCTCCAGTAAGCAGTGTGCTGTGTGCAAGTGACCGAGGAACGCAGGGTATAAACTCAACTAAAATTGCATTAAATCTTGTTGTTTTAAACAAAACTATGCTGCAAGATTTTTTTAACTACATATAAGTTCCTTGTTATAGGCAACTCTGCATTTTTTAAAAATTTCCAGTTTATTCCCATATATTCCCGTTAATTCCCATATATTCCCGTTAATTCCCATATATTCCCGTTAATTCCCATATATTCCTCTTAATTCCCATATATTCCCCTTAACTCCCATATATTCCCCTTAATTCCCATATATTCCCGTTTAATTCCCATATATTCCCGTTTAACTCCCATATATTCCCCTTAATTCCCATATATTCCCGTTTAATTCCCATATATTCCCGATAATTCCCAAGGAAAGTTTCCAGCCTTGAAAATTCCCGGAATTTTGCAACCCTACTCCGCAACGACTTATGGGACATTTTTCATCGGTGTAAAGAAACGAACGATTTTCTGGCTGTGATTCTAGCTGTGATCTAGTGAGTGATTGTGTTTCAGTTTTTCAGTGTGTCTTAGACGTGTGTTTATCCCTCTGTTTATAACCTTACACCGAGTTTTTTTTAGTGTTGAAGATCAAATCCGAGCTGCTTTTCAGATGAACGAACACTCAGAGCGTCTCAGAGAGCAGGAATGGGTTTGATATCAACATGAACTCTGAAGATACAAACATCTGTGTGGAATAAAAATAACCGTTTTTGTTTTTCTGGATCTTTTCTATGAAAATATCATTTTTAGTATTGTAGAGAAAAACAGAAATAGTGATGAAACTCTACAAAGTCCTGAGTGTCTACTTTTATACGAGCATCATATTAACACCACTGTGGAGTAAGACACGGCCGAGACTGAACACACTGAACACTGAACACAACAAAAACAGGTTTAAATACCCGCTGAATATATCATTTCTTATATCGTCCACATGGGGGTCACGGTGGCTTAGTGGTTAGCACGTTTGTCTCACATCTCCAGGGTTGGGGGGTTCGATTCCCGCCTCTGCCTTGTGTGTGTGGAGTTTGCATGTTCTCCCCGTGCCTCGGGGGTTTCCTCCGGGGTACTCCGGTTTCCTCCCCCGGTCCAAAGACATGCATGGTAGGTTGATTGGCATATCTGGAAAATTGTCCGTAGTGTGTGAGTGAATGAGAGTGTGTGTGCCCTGTGATGGGTTGGCACTCCGTCCAGGGTGTATCCTGCCTCGATGCCCGATGACGCCTGAGATAGGCACAGGCTCCCCGTGACCCGAGTAGTTCGGATAAGCGGTAGAAAATGAGTGAATGAATGAATATCGTCCACATCAGCAAAACTCTACATCAAGACCTTTAACAAGAGCTGTAAACTTCTCACGGACGTTTCTTTCATATATTTTCGTATAACGAGACGTCAGGATTTTAACCCCCAAGTAGATATTTTCAGTACTTTGTCATAAAGCCGTTCCTGTTTATTCAGTCGTCGTCCTGTAGACAAACAAGTCCAGGGTTCTGAGATATCATCACGATACATATTGTGTATTCGAGCACGACGACGACGACGATGTCAGCGCAGTACGGTCCGTCCGCCCGATACGTGATGTTACTGTAATAAAAATGTTCACGTTTATCAGTACATTTAGATAATGTTAATAATAAACACTTTATTATTATGTTTCCATAATCTCATTATTATTATTATTGTATATTATGATAGAATATATTGTTAGAATGTGTTCTAAACAATCTTATTGTAACAGGAATTGTTATTTCTTGGGAACAACAGATTATTTATTTTCCTGTTAGTCATCTGCTGGTATTATCTGTGCTCGCAGGACTGCTCCAATGCCGAGGAGTATACGGTGGCTGCAGCGCTGCTTCCTCTCACCACAGCCTTTTATCGGGTGAGTGCACGTTCAGCTCTTCCTTCTACTTCAGCCATAATGCCCAGATAACGTGAGGAGCCACCAAACACACAACCACACACACACACGTCAGCTTGGCTTTTCTTTCTTTTTATAGTTAGATGTAAATTTGTGGAAAATTAATGAAGTCACTTCCTTTTATGATAAACAGTTATAACGTCATAACGTAATTAAATCTCTCTTTCTCTCTCTCTTTATTTATTTCTCTCTCTCTCTCTCTCTCTCTCTCTCTCTCAAACACACACTCTCTTTCTTTCTTTATTTCTCTCTCAGGCTCTTGTGCTCTTTATTTCTCTCTCTCTCTCTCACACTCTCTTTCTTTCTCTGTTTCTTTCTCTCGCAGGCTCTTGCGCTCTCTTTTTTTCTTTCTCTCAGGCTCTTGCGCTATTTCTCTCTCTTTATTTCTCTCTCTCTCACACTCTTTTTCTTTCTTTCTGTCTCAGGCTCTTGTGCTCTCTCTCACTCTCTTTCTTTCTTTCTCTCTCTCTTTCTTTCTCTTTCAGGCTCTTGCGCTCTCTTTCTTTCTCTCAGGCTCTCTCTCTTTCTTTATTTCTCTCTCTCTCACACTCTCTTTCTTTCTGTCTTTCTTTCTTTCTCTCTCAGGCTCTTGCACTCTCTTTTTTTCTTTCTCTCAGGCTCTTGCGCTATTTCTCTCTTTATTTCTCTCTCTCTCTTACTCTTTTTCTTTCTTTCTGTCTCAGGCTCTTGTGCTCTCTCTCTCTCACTCTCTTTCTTTCTTTCTCTCTTTCTTTCTCTTTCAGGCTCTCTCTCTCTTTCTTTCTCTCAGGCTCTCTCTCTCTCTCTCTCTCTCTCTCTCTCTCTCTCTCTCTCTCTCTCTCTCTCTCTAAAACCTAAACTCCCCAGATCTGATCCTCTCCTAGGTTCACGCTAGCACGTAAAAGTTCTTTATACCCTTTTGCGTTTGACATGTACAGTATATTCGATTTCAGCTCGAACATCAACGTCGTGTTTGTTTCCCCCACGATGTCAGACCGTGTTGTAGTTCATTACAGACGACAGCATCACGAGGAAACACGTTGCATTAATAAGCATCGGAAGGAATAGAGGCATCTTCAAACCTGTACTCGTTTATATACAATTCAATTATATAGAGGCAAAAGTAGGATGTGAACCCTTTTTCATACCTGCATGATAAATAAATCTGGTTTGAACCTCATCTAAGTTACAGTAATCAACAAACACAATCTGTTTAAGTAATAACACAGAAATGATTGTGTTCTTTTTGTACACATTGAATATATTATTCGTATATTTATAGTCCAGGTTTGTAAAAAAGGATGTGAAACCTTCGGCAGACGCTAATTAGAGTTGGCAAACCTGGCCTTCGAATTAATGACAGGAGATTGACGAAAACATTTCACAAGAATGATCTGCTAACGTGAACCATGCTTCCTGAAACAGACCTACCATCAAGAGTCTGGAACGGGTTCCCAAGTTCTCTCAAACAGCTTAGATTTTATTTCTCTCCTCAAATGAGCTATAAATGGACATTACGATGATCGAGTAGTTTGGTTGCGCTCTCAGGAAGATTGTCAGTGAGGTAAAAACAAGAAGACCCCAAGAGTGACAGCCAAGCGACTGATTAATATCTTTGTTTATGTGTCTGCTACACAAAAACATTCAACAGACATGGTGTCTCTGGCAGGAGGCCATGAAGAAGGCTGATAAACACATTTCTAACACACCTCTCTAAGTTTGCTTGAAGACCACCTTGACAATCCACAAGGCTACCGGGAAAATGTTTTGCGGACTGATAAAGCCAAGGTTGAGTTGTTTGGGATGAACACGGCACTGTGGTTGGCGTAAAAAGGGCACCGCATACCAACGGGGAAACATCATCCCAGCAGTTAAGTATGTTGGAGGGAGATTCATGATCTGGAGCTGCTTTGCTGCTTCAGAGCCTGGAAAACATGCCATCATCGAGGGATTAAACAAAGATATCCAACAGGATAATATCAGGGTGGCTGTGCGGGCGCAGTCAGAGCCCAGACCTTAACCCTGTAGAGATGCTGTGGACTGACCTCAGGAGACACACTAAGAATACGGGTCCAAAACTCTTCCCGAACGTCGTGTAGGTTTAATACGCAGCTACAGGAAACTGGAAGAAACAACAGGAAGTTGAGGTTATTGCTCAAAGCCAAAGAAGGATCAACTGGCTATTAAATCCATGTGTTCACTTACTTTTTCCACAGTGTGTAACGTGTAATGGGATGTGATCAATAAGGACATGAAGGATTAGTATTACGTGTGTGTTGATGGCTTAGTGGTTAAGGTGTTGAATACTGATCGGAAGGTTTACGACTTTTTATTATTTCCGAAGGGTTCACAAACTTTTGTTGCCACTGTGTGTAAATTTTATTTATTTATTTATTACTGAGATAACACACCTGTATGTGAGCAGATCGCCCGAGTCCGACATCCACACGCTCACCGTCGTGGTAGACACAAACGTCAGGTTCTTCTCGTAACTGATTCGTTCGGGTCGCACCTGCTCTGTCCTCAAATGAAGCCACTTAAATATATGCAGTAGATCTGCCCCAAGCCTGGGCTCGAGCACACTGCGACCCACACTTGCATGGAACTTGGATTTGTTTGTTTTTCCTCCTCTGTTATTGTGGTCTAGTGATTGTTAGAGGTTTTGAGACCCTGTAGACTAATACCCCTTTTCCACCAAAAAGAACCGGGGGCTGGTTCAGAGCTAGTGCTGGTGCTGGTTCAAAGTTGGTTCCACAGGCGAACCTTCTAAGAACCAGTTTGCCTTTTCACCAGCTAGAGAGCATCACAGAGCCGAGTCTGACGTCACTGTATACGTGTCACCTTACACAGCAACGTTAGCGCAGCAGCGACAAACACAAACGCAACAACAATGTCGGATGTTGCTTTACTGTTAATGCTCATGGCTTTGTGAACCTACATCGGCATCCAAACGCGGCGAATAAAACGTGTACGTGCGGCTCCGTGTAATCTGTATAAACGGAGGTTGTAATCGAGACAGTACATAACGTTATTTTATCATTTACACAGAAAATAGTTAGCCTTAGCATGTAGCTACCTACTATCATGTGTGCTGATAATTGATTACTGTACATTGCGGTAAAGTAAAAGTGTATTAAACATTATTATACTTAAGGTACATTATCAAATGCGCTAACAGTAGCCCCGCCCACAGCTCCTGACACAAGCGGTTCTTAAGTCTAGACCAGCAACGTTTTGGGTGCTACTTAAGAACCACTTTTCCTGGTTCAGAGCCGGTGCTTTGGCTTTCGAAACAGAAAGAACTGGTTCTAAATTAGGCTCCGAACCTGCACTCAAACTGCCTCGGTGGAAAAGGGGCATTAAGTGACTCAGTGAGCAGAGTATACGGATGACGAGGCGGGGAACCTGGACTGAATAAAAGGCTAAAGCACGGCCGCATCACTTTTTTTTTTTTTTTTTTTTTTTAAATGTTGAGCAAAACAGAAGGAGAAATTTTTTTAGGAAGTATTCAAATAATGGATAAATAAATGTCCGATAATTAGAAGAAGGACAAGCGCTACAGTTTGGTACCATTTTTCTCTTCAGTGCCGTCATCTCTTCACAGCCAGGAGGAAATCTGTGCCCGATTTCCAGAACGCACTTGAGCAGCGAGCATCGAAATCCCAATTATGTGACCTTAATCCTCAAAAAATCAACAAGCGCCTTTTCTCCACACACCCACGGGGGGTCTGGAACATCACCATGTAATTTGTTTGTAAGACAGCTAATGGTGTGTACATCTACAGCACTGCAGCCCAGCCAGAACCTTTTTTTTTTTTTTTTTTTTTTTCCCTGGCTTTGTGAACGCGACTTAAATCAAAAGTTCATTGACCAGCTGTGCTGCCATTTAGACATCTGAAAACTATTCAACATTTTCAGTTTCTTCTGATTCCTCGTTTATTTGATGTAACAGGAAGTTACTGATTAAAAAGGAGCATTACTTTTTGTTGTTTGTATAAAATTCGATAAAAAGTCTATTATATCGACTGGAAAGATTAAGGAGAGCGTGCTCAGACTTTTTTGGCGCTCCAGAAGTCCGATCTTCCCGGACTTTCCGAAGGAATGATGTTTGTATGCGATCTGCTTACGCAAGCAGATCAAGGCTGGACCCGTGATTTATTCTCCTCGTTATCAATCTTTCACCTAAAGCCGAGACGGAGACGTTTGCAAACGTCCGTGCAGCCGTTTATCCCTCCATTTCTCGTGCTCCCCGGACCGTACTCCTGCGTGATGTGTGTTACTGGCTTGGCAGGAGATGAAGGCACAAATCTCTTTTGTGTTTTCTGTCTTTTCTCTTCTGTTTGACGCTAAACCGAAACACAGAGGTAACAGGAGGACGTGATGGATGGATCACGAGTCCTTGCTTTGCATGCTCCTGTCTTTCTGTTTCCAGATGCAGCGTTGGTTAGGGTAGGGTTCAGGTCACGCTGTGGCGTTTACAGTGGATGGAAGACTAACTCCGAGTCTCAGGCAGGTCAGTCAGGGACTTCGGTATCGCCGAGAGCGTCTCACCACAACCTGCCGTGTTTAAAGTCATTGATGGCAGTAATTAATGCTCTTCATCATTGAAAAAGTCTTTAGATTCTAATCTAGCACACATTGTGTTTGCGTCCATGTTGTTGGCCAGTGAGTTAGTGTATATCTTCATGTGTCTTACGTTGGAAATCAGTTAATAGGCTTGTAGTATATTACTTACTGTCCAGGAAAAGATTTACAGCATTTGGCAGAAAACTACATTTATACACACCATCTAGAGAATAACTTAAGACATAGTGTAGTACCTAGTGCTCTTCTTGCATACTATACAGGTTATAATGGAACTACTAGTGCATACTACATAGGGTATAATGTAATACTTGGTGTAGAGTATAGCCCAATTTATACTTCCCCCTTAATTCGTCCTTCATGCAAACTACAGAGAATATAATGATACCTAGTGCCTTTCTAGGGTATGTCTTAATTAGGAAAACCATAGTGCCCTTCATGCATACTACATAGGGTATAACATAATACCTAGTTCCCTTCATGCATACTACATAGGGTATAACATAATACCTAGTGACCTTCATGCATACTACATAGGGTATAACATAATACCTAGTGCCCTTCATGCAAACCACATAGGGTATAACATAATACCTAGTGCCCTTCATGCATACTACATAGGGTATAACATAATACCTAGTGCCCTTCATGCATACTACATAGGGTATAACATAATACCTAGTTCCCTTCATGCATACTACATAGGGTATAGCCTAATTCTTAGTGCCCTTCATGCATACTACATAGGGTATAACATAATACCTAGTGCCCTTCATGCATACTACATAAGGTATAACATAATACCTAGTGCCCTTCATGCATACTACATAGGGTATAACATAATACCTAGTGCCCTTCATGCATACTACATAAGGTATAACATAATACCTAGTGCCCTTCATGCATACTACATAGGGTATAACATAATACCTAGTGCCCTTCATGCATACCCAATTAGAGTATACCCTAATACACTAATATTACGTAGTGTTTACGGTTTAACATTTTCTGATCAATTTTGACCTTGAGATAAAAGTATTGGCACCCTTTCGCTATCTGCCATCAAAACAAAGTCAGTGTGTCTCGTGTTCAGTGCTTCATCCTGTAAGAGAGACACATGACTGTAACAAGCATGCTCTGACGTAAATGACATGCCAGGTCATGTCCATCACTATTCACCCAGTAACCTCTCGACAGGCAGCATTACGTGATGGGGAAACACACACACACACACACATTCTGGATAGTCCTGGGTTCAGATTTGTTTGGTATAAAATTTCTACAAGTTGAGACAAGGTGATTGTGACTGATTCTGCCTTCCACTGATTGATCTGACTTTTTTATGGCTCACAGCCTGCTAGTTGCTTCTGCTCACTGTTACTGTGAGCACACGCTGTCCACGTGGCCACGTGTGTGTGTGTGTGTGTGTGTGTGTGTGTGTGTGTGTGTGTGTGTGTGTTTGGGAAACATTGTGCTGCTCATCCATGGAAGAAACTAGGACAAAATCTTCACATCCACATTTTAATAACCTTTCCTAAATCCAACCTGCACACTTTATAAAATCATTCACCGCCTCACTGATTACTCTTTACAGCCACATTAACCAGATCGTTTACTCTCATTTTATCCAGCATCCTTACACTCCTTTGTCTTCGTTACAGCGGGTCCATATATTTAAAGCCGCTGTAGATAATTAGGCAATAAAATCTTTTTAAGCGTTATGTTTTTCGATCAATCTTGACTTCAGCGTTATGTCCCACTGTTATGACGTTCGGCAGCTCGGTTGGTAGCCGAGGACTTTTTTTTAACATCGTTAGAAAAAAAAACACGAGTGTCTCCGCCGCAGCCGCTCGTCGTTTGTGTGTGGTAATAAACGTATCTACTCGTGTGGTTCACTCTCTCCCCAGGTTTGCCAAGCGAGCTTGGCAGTCCTCCAATGCGTTGTCATCTTTCCCTTTTACTCTCTGTGGTCAAGGTCTGCAAGTCATAGTGCACAGGAAGCGCTTCAGCCTTCAGGCCACTGTTTAAACCTTAAACCTGCAAGATTCTTTATAGATTGTTTTTAAATTCAAGTTATCCTTTGACACAGATTTCATGTCCTTAATCTCCAGGTCATTGCGTTAAAGAGTCTCTTACGCTTGCTTATAATAGTAATCCTAGGAGAAGTTGTTGTTGTTTTTTTTTGTACCAAAAAATGTTTCCAACACACAAAAAAAAGTTCTCAGACTTTATAGTGATTGCCCAAAAAAATCATCACAGAGGTTCTAGTGGGGAAAATAAAAGTCTTGTTTGTGGCTGAAACTTTTTCTCTTCATTTCACATATGCAGGGTAACTAACACTAACATCATAATAACTTTATAGATTTTTTTTTATTTTCCAGCTCGTTCTGACATTTAGACGCCCCCACAGCCGATCGTGTTTTGGAGTCGTTTTTCAAGTGTGTTTTCTTCCTCTGGTATTTCGATTAGAAAGGAAAAACAAAGACTTTTGCTAGTTATGTCCTCTAATGCGTGTCATTATGTGCTCAGTTGATCTGGAACAAAACTAACATCCACCAGAATGAGTCACGTGAAAACAATGTTTGTGAAGATACCAGGAATATCACAATAACGTAGTGTCTCGGTTCTCGGTAATAAAGCGACAAAACATTTGTTATTGAATTCTGTTAGATATTAAAACATCTTCTCCTTACTGGGTTTGTTGTGTCTACTCGGAATAAAACGAACGCCAGTCTCACTAGGAGTCCACAATTTTCCACAAGTTGTGTGTTTTTTTTTTTTAGTTGTAGATATTCAAGGTCACAGTAAGAATTTAATACATTTTAATGTGTCGTTTATCTCGAGGCGATGTCTCGATACCGCCAGGACAGAATTTGTCACGTGTGCATAAGATTGTATTTCAGATCTATCAGTGAAAAATGACACGGCGAGACTCCGACTTGTCGATCTCCGACCTTTAGCCGGTGCAGCGCGATTGTTTGCATTCCTTCAGTCACAGTTTGTGCAGCAGGGGATTTAAAGGTTTTGTTTGTCAAGCTGTTATATTCCTCAAAGCAGACATGGTGACTTTCTCCTCTGACTCCCACGTGCCTTAATCTGTCCAGTTCCTGACCTCCTGGTGTTTACTTTGCATCTCAGGATGTCCAAGCCGTGCGTTCTGGAGTCACTTTGCACAGAACAAGGTTTTTTGGGTTCGATGCACAAAACACGTTGACCTTCTGTCCTGGTCACACGGGTTTGTTTGTCGGCTGTCAGATCTGTATACGAGATGTTTGGTTCAAGATGGCTTTTAGTGCTCCTAGACACAAATATTTTGCAGCACGTCATATTTAAATCTCTTCGTCAGCACCTTCGGCCGGCACCCGATTCGAAACAAAAGGAGGTTTGTTCAGATCAGATACGCATTACGGCATTTTTTTTTTTTAGCCTGATCTCTATCGAGTTAGACGTTTGGAAAAGATTCCTTATACCGATTTAGGGAAGAATTCGGTCGGTGAATTACATCAATATTTACACGGCTAATCCGGCTCATAATCGTAGACGTTCACCGTTCGGACATTCCGCTCACCTCTGGGGTTTCTCGAGTAGTACAACAATGAGCTTTTATGTAGCTCATTCCGTAACGTCAGCTTTAAATACTTGCCTTTAAGTCTAGGGAAAAAAATTAGGGATCGAAAATGCAGACCAAAGATGAAAACAAAAGGATTTAGGGTCTAAGCTGTCAGACACAAACAAACAAACAAACAAATAAATAGATAAATAAATAGATAGATAGATAGATAGATAGATAGATAGATAGATAGATAGATAGATAGATAGATAGATAGATAGATAGATAGATAGATAGACAACGTATAAATCAAGAGTATAAAAAAGACTAACACTACTACACTTAGAGCACATTTTAAGTTTCATCTGAATTTTTTTGCTCAATGCGAAATCCGTCTCTTGATTAAAACCACCTTCTCCAATTAATGACAAAATGTTTTTATTTTTAAAACTCATTCGTAACCATGAGTCTAAAGTTCGTACAGTTTCGGTGTCAGTCCATCGTTACACAAACCCGACCATAAAGCCCGGATTTCTTTGTTTATAATGGAATCAACAACAGACCTGCAGATGATGCGAGTTTACCGTAAACTATCTGTTTCTTTTCTTTTTTTTCACTGTGCGGAAATTTTTCTCAATAGTAACTGAACATACACTTACACACACACACACACACACACCGGATAGAGTTCAGCGTGAACCCGAACGGACCGAACTTTTAATTACGCATCATATCCCCCAGGTTTAGTGCAGGTTAGTAATTCAGTGTTTATGAGACTGGAGTTTGTCTGGGATAAACAACGCATTCCTTTCACTTCATCACACAAATCACACGTCTACTGTAAAACCTACTCGTCGTCTTTTGTTTCTTTGTTAGCCTGCAGTTATCTTTTCCTTTCTTTTTTTTTTTTTTTCTTTACATTCCTTTTCTCTGGCAAAAATATACACTCATTCTCCAAACAACTGGAGGCTGTGTGACTGGAGAAGGTCATCTTGACTCTGTCACACGTGTAGCAAGACAAGAGGCTGAAACACACAGTCACGATGACGGAGGGCTGAAAAAACTCCACCATCTTCCCTTCAAACCTTCCTCGTCATCATTTCATCGATCGCTTGACCCGGAGAGAAGAACGCGGCCAGGTGCCTTAACAGTGAATGTTCTGGGTCACTGATCAGATGGTCGTGGCTTTAAGTCCCATTTTTCGCAAGGCCCTTAACCTTCTCTGCTGTTTGACCCTGTGCTCTGACCCCAACGTCCTCCAAAGAAAAGAATTTCACTGCATTTATCTATATATGTGCTGAAGTCTGCAGTGTTTAACATGTGGGTTTGGGGTTATGTCCAGAGGAAGCCTGTATTTTGTCACATCTACATTACAGCACAGTGAAATTCTTTCTTCACGTATCCCACCTTTGGGTTTCGGGGTCAGAGCACAGGTTCAGCCATGATCCAGCAGTGAGAGTTAAGGGCCTCGATCAAGGGCCCAACAGTGGCAGCTTGTCAGTGCTGGGGCTTGAACCCTGATCCTCCAATCAGCTCGTATTTTAAAACACGCGTCTAGATTATTCGGCTTAAAATCAGTATCGTATAATTTTTTTTTAACATTTTTTTAATAGCTTTTAATAAGAGCCAGTTGCTCTGAACCAGGACGAACATCATATAATTATTAGGTGTGCCTCGAGAAGCAGGAGTACAGAAATGCTTAGCGTGCAGGATTAGAAAACAAGCCTTGCCCTAAGTTAGGGCAAGCTACAGTTAAACACGGATGCGTCTCACCAGCAGCTACAGTTAAACACGGATGCGTCTCACCAGCAGCTACAGTTAAACACGGATGCGTCTCACCAGCAGCTACAGTTAAACACGAATGCGTCTCACCAGCAGCTACAGTTAAACACGGATGCGTCTCACCAGCAGCTACAGTTAAACACGAATGCGTCTCACCAGCAGCTACAGTTAAACACGGATGCGTCTCACTCTTATCACCGTATGCTAACATTCGCTATTGTGCTGTCTTAGAGCGTCCACCAAACAAGTCAGTTCCTGTTCTCACGGGCGTCATACCCGGGGCCGTGACCCCACGTAGGGGTCGCTTCGATTCACAAAACAGGTCATAAGAGAAACTCACAATCACCTCTTTTGTTTCATTCAGTTATTTTACAGTATTTAATAAAAACAAAATCAATAAAAAAAAGTGAGCTTGGAGCTTTCTGGGTCACGTTACATATACGAGTGCTAGACTGTTATCGTGTAATAAGGGACGCACTTATTTCCAGGGATTTCAGAACAGCGTAACAGATATCGCGTCATCGGGTAGGCGTGGCCTATTTGAAAATCTAATCCTAACCGTAGTTTTTGGTTGTTTATTTGTTTTTGAAAACAGCTTAACTGTAAAATAATAAAGCATAATAGATATAAAATATAAAATCTACCTGTATGATTGTTCTGTTCTCATTATTTACACTTACATTCACGGCATTTAGCAGACACCCTTATCCAGAGTGACTGAGGGTTAAGGGCCTTGCTCAGGGGCCCAGCAGTGGCAGCTTGGTGGACCTGGGGTTTGAACCCATGACCTTCCGATCAGTAGCCCAACACCTTAACCTCTGAGCTGTCACATCCCACATCCCATTATCCATCATAGGCACGCTCTTTTTTCTTTTTTTTCCCAAGACCTCCAGAAACCACGGCCACTTGACGTCGTGGTAACGAAACCCCTGGAATTTCGCGAATGCCCGTGTAATAATGCGATCCATTTTTCCTGCTAGTTAGTTTTTGAATTTTACGTCTCAGATCACCTTCAAAGCTACTATGTTTCTAGATAGTTAATACGTCTGATTTTACAGTCGGAGCTTACGGTTCAAAACGAAGCTTACGACAACACTCGCGACGACAGCACGCAAACATCAGTAATAACACGACACGGCGCAACACTAAAGATATCGTTATATCTCCTCCACCTCTGAATGGATCGTAAACAAAAAACCTTTTTTTTTCCATCCAGTTTGTTTTAATATTATCAGTCTGGACTTTTAATCTTTTTCTTTTTTTTTTTTTTTTTCCGTCGTAAGTGCATTCCTGCTGTATTCCCTAAATTTTGTGCTCTTTTCTTTTCTTTCTGTCTCCCTCCTTTCCCCGTTCTCTCTTTTAACACAGAAGACGTGTTACTCTGTCCGTCCGGGATCGCGATCGTGGCTGTGGTTTGTTGGGATTAGAGGGAATTGGAGCAAGTCTGTGGTGTGGTGCTCTGTAAAGCTGAAAGGAAATCAGACCCAAATTTAATAAGAGGTTTTTAGGCTAAAAGAAGGTTCGCAGCCTGCACTGTGAGTTAAGGAGAAGAGCCGGCGTCGGTGGAACGAGAGCAAAGTCGTAGTGTTAATAAAACTGTCGTTACGATCGAGCTTTATTGTGTCTTGGCAAACGCTTCATTGCGATTTGCATCTGAATGTTTAAAACAACACCAGAACCGGTTTTTAAAATCTGCTTTGGGAGTTACGCCTGTTCTCACTCTATTTTTTATTTTTTATTTTTTTGGGACGTGTTGAGAAAATTATATCCGCCGAGACTGACGGATCGCTCGGTTGCCGTTGGCAGCCGCACGTTGTTTTCCTCTTTTCACCTCAGGCTCTTTTACAAGTGAACTTCTCCCGACGAGTTATAACACGCCGGTGTTTTGTGTTTGTTGGGTGATATTTAGTCCATTATTGCAGCGTGCCAGAGATCAAGAGTGTACGCATTACTCATTTTTATTTATTTTTTTTTCATTACTAACATGCAGAAACTGGCCCCAGGCGTGAACCAGTATGCCTACACGTGCGTGCAGGATCAACCCATCTGGACCAGTCAGCAATTCTGGGAGACCACCTTCTACTCCGAGGTGCAGAACCAGATCCGTGACCTGTACCTTAACGCTCCAGAGGAGAAGCCCCTCATCACAGCTAAACTTAAGGTAATGAGATTATTCTGGATTCTGGATTGGTGTTACTTCAAGATGTGTAGCATCTGACAGTAGAACCTTGTGATTAACTGTGACTCTGAGCCGGGGAAAACTGCCACAGATGTAATGCTACAGATAGTGAGCATCACAAACTCATTTGTACAGCACGATCTCTCTTTCTGCTCGGGGTTCATCAGGATCCAGGTTCCTCTTCGGTTCCTCCCTCTGCACGATCAGAGCGGACCGCCATGGACCTGGCAGCCGAGCAGCTGCGTGCATGGCCGAGCCTTAGCAAAGAGAAACAGCTGGAGCTGGTGAAGAGTGAAGAGAGCACGGTGTTCAGCCAGGCCATCCACTACGCCAGCCTCATGGTCTACCTGCTCGTGCCTCTGGACGCCAGCAAGAACAAGCTGCTCCGTACGACTACGCCCGCCGCTGACTGGGAGAGCGGCAGCAACAGTATCGTCACCAACAGGCAAGTCGAGGCATAATAAAAGAAGGCGCATTTTCATTTATTTACCCTCAGGCGCTTTAGACGAGTCGCCAGTCTGGAAAGTGGTGATGCAAGTCTGTTAAAATAGCTCCCCGGCCTCCAGCGGCCAATTAAATAGAATCAAATTAACCCTACGCCAGCGCCAAGTGTTATTCTAGGGCAAGAAGCATGCTTCTTTTCCATAAGCGAGGAAGGTGCTGACAGCTCCGGGGGCGTCGTCTCAGCACAATGTGTATTCTAGCGATCCACTTCTGTGCCATATCCTCTCCGCCTCCTCCAGCTGGCGTGGCTGCCTGAGCGGAGTGGGTGAAACCTTATGATGTTCTGGCCCGGTGCACAGCGAGTGCTCAGGCACAACCAAAAACAACAATACTGGGGAACCCCAGGGCTTTGTAGTCAAAGTAATATGGGGAATGTTGTTCATAAAGACAAGCCAAATTGATCTCTCCAGAGCCAGAGTTCACTTTATATATATATATATATATATATATATATATATATTTTTGTTCCAGCTCTCTTGCCAGGCTGCACAGTAGCCCCGTGAAAACAAATTAGTTCCCCGTACGCACTGGGAGCGCTGAGCTACTAGATTACGCTTGGACCGGCGCTTAAAGAGCAAACTCAAAGAGAAGAATACGTTTTAAACTTACGTCCTGAAACGGCAGTGCTGTAAAATCATACAGAGACGTGTGGGTCGTCACACCCCCTCCCCCTCCCAGCAGCCGTATTACAGGGAGGAAAACATTATGATGGGGAGAAAACAGTGTGGTACACTTTTAGCCTTGGGGTTTAGAGTGTGTTTACAGTCGGGTCATAAAATACAAATACTTACTAACACTTTATTTGCACACTGCGTCGTAAGACCGACAAATCCACGTCATAAACGTCACAAATACAATACAATCGGCGTAACGTCGCCATTTCAGGCCGTTTTTTTTTTGCCCCGCAGATGTTGCTACAGCAAATTTAACATCCACCGTGGCATATTAATTTCTTCTAGAGTTCACTTCATAGCTACTGTTAAACGATTTGGCTTGATTTTCATTCGTAGGGAAATGTATTCCGACTCTACCGTGTATTAAAAACGATGTGTACGTAAATCATTCATTAAATAATTTGTCATCAAGTTTTTTCTTCCTTTTTTTGTTCTTTTTCTTCTTTTTTTTTAAGCTCTATATTTGTGGGTTTTTTCTTGAAAAAAAAGAAGCCCAGAGGCCCCGATATCGGTGTAGGAGAAACTCATGACTCATGAACAGAGTTATTAAATGGGATTTTGTCTGTTGGGCTTCGACAGCATCGCCGGCAGCGTTGCGGAAAGCTTCGACACGGAGAGCGGATTCGAGGACTCGGAGAACAGCGACATCGCCAACTCTGTGGTTCGGTTCATCGCTCGGTTCATCGACAAGGTCTGCACTGAGAGCGGAGTCACTCAGGACCACATCAAGAACCTGCACAGTATGATACCAGGTCAGAGCTCATTAAAGGGAAAGATTCAGCTGAGTCATAATTATCATTTTGTAGTGCATAAAGCACCGAAGCAACAGAATAAAAATGAGTTAAAATATATTCTCTCTTTCTCGGAGAGAGAGAGCGAGAGAGAGAGGGGGGGAGGAAAAGGCAAGAGAGAGAGAGGAAAAAGTGGTGTGGAAATAACACAAAAAAAAAGAGAAATCAAAGAGAGATAGAGAGAGAGAGAGAGAGTAATTAGTACAAGAGGGAGAAAGAAGAGAGATATAATACATGTATATATATGTATAAATAACTTTCTAATAAATATAAATGTATCTATAAATTTAATATATTTAATATAAATAATAATATATAAAAGTGTATAAAAACTATATATCTCCTCTTTTTATATCTCACAAACTTTCCTTGTCAACATCACTACACTTTCTCTCTATCTATATACTATATCTCTATATCTATATATATATCTATATCATGTATCTGTCTATCTATCTAACCTGTTTCACTCCATATATCATCTCTAACCTGTCTCACACTCCATTTATCTTTCTCTCTCTCTATCTCTCTTCTATCTCTATTCATCTCTCCTCTATATTGTCTCTCTCTCTCCCTCTCTCTCTCTCTCTCTCTCTCTCTCTCTCTCTCTCTCTCTCTCTCTCTCTCTCTGTGTGTTTAGGCATTGTGGCTATACAAATGGAAACACTGGAGGCAGTCCACAGGGAGAGCAGGAGGCTTCCCCCCATCCAGAAGGTGACCATGGTGTTCTGCTCACATGTTAGGTCCAGGATCATAATCTCTACAGTGACATCTTTGCTGTGTCATGTTATTGATGTCTAATTCATCCAGACAGTTTGGTTTTGTTTCCAATCTTTGACCTCTGGTTTAAATTTCTGGATTTACTCCATGCATGAGCGAGCGTGCTGTACGCTCCGCAGGGGGGGGGGACCGGCCAAGGTTGTTGTGTTTTTTTTTAAATCATTTAAAGTTAGGACCAAGTTCACATTAATACACTTAACACGGAGGATTTAAACCAGAACAACGCTGCCATGTTGAAGAAATCTAAGAGGAAAAGCTGAGCTAAAGTTATTTTTTTTTTTTTTTTTTTTTTTATTTTTTTTTTTTTTTTTTTACTCATAAAGAAATACAACATCTCGGTATTTCCTATAACAGCACGTCACAGTGTTTTATACCATACTTTTATACCTACCGTACTTTTTATCCATTTACAGCTACATCTAATGATGACGTAGACACCGGACACTCCTTCCAAGTAATTTTTCCCGTCTGTCCGTGTGTCTGTTCTGTCCTGACCTCTGCGAGCAAGCTGTTTGGGGATGAAGAGAGAATGCAGGATTGGCAGAACGCGATGTGGGTGTTGCAAAGCCAGCGGGGACTCGTAGCTCGTGCGAGCTTCATGGAAGAACCTCATAATGACCTCTGTTTCCTTTGGCCTTTTCTGTGTGATGTGGGAGCGGTCAGAGGCTCTTCCAGGGTTTCTGTCCTCCTAGCAGTTTCTCCACTGGTCTCACAGACCCACAGAGACCCCTGGCTCTGGCTCCGGGTTTCAAAAGCCTGAGCTTTTACAAGAGAAGGTCATCCTTCCTGATAACCTTGAAATTCATACAGCAGACGAGAGCCTCGTTTTACAAACTCGCCCCGTTGCTCAGATGTTTCTTAATGAGCTGGATAAGCACAGAGAACGGCGCGAGCTGCCAGCACCCGGACGAACACTTATTCACTGATCTGAACAGTGTAAACATGACCACAGAATTCGAGAGAAGTTATTTACAGTCAACCCGAGATCCTAATCCTTTGAGGTCCTCAAATAAGTCATCCTAGGCGGCGTAATAACGACCGGACGTTGTTTACGAGTTAGACCATAAAAATCCAGTTTAGAAATTGTTTATGGAATGTTGTCATGATGTTCAAGGCATTAATGATGAGCATGAACTCTCCAACCTGGTGTTTTTTTGGTGTTTTTTTGGACCTGATCAGGCTTCTTATTCCGGCGGTTCCTCGTTGTCCTTTTCGTGTCCGGAACCAGGCGTGGCTTTATTTATATATGGAGTTGCAAGAGAGAAAAAAAAAAACAATCCCATCTCCTGTTTTGTTTTATTATTTTTATTAAGTTAATATTACAGAGTCATGGTGTGGCAAGTGGTTAGCACGTTCGCCTCACCCCTCCAGGGTTGGGGGTTCGATTCCCGCCTCCACCTTGTGTGTGTGGAGTTTGCATGTTCTCCCCGTGCCTCAGGGATTTCCTCCGGGTACTCCGGTTTCCTCCCCCGGTCCAAAGACATGCATGGTAGGTTGATTGGCATCTCTGGAAAATTGTCCGTAGTGTGTGAGTGTGTGAGTGAATGAGAGTGTGTGTGTGTGTGCCCTGCGATGGGTTGGCATTTTGTCCAGGGTGTGTCCTGCCTCGACGCCCGATGAAGCCTGAGATAGGCACAGGCTCCACGTGACTCGAGGTAGTACGGATAAGCGGTAGAAAATGAATGAATGAATAAATGAGTGAAGTTAATATTACAAATATCAAAGACAGGACTTTTTCCCTGTCCTTACACACTACTCTGACTTTGTTAACTCTTCTTTCTAGAGGTCAAATCATTGGATTCGCTCCACGTTACATTTGAACCAAGCTGTTATCTCATTTTGTCTCGAGGGATTTTTCTTCTCCAGAATATCACCATAAAAACAACAAACTATTGCATAATGTTTTTTTTTTTTTTTTTTTTTTTCCCACCAAATGTTCGACCGCTTTCGAATGCTGCGATATATTTAGACGGGTTGAAGGTTATTATTCGTATCTGCCTCGACAGCCAAAGATCCTCCGCCCGACGATGCTCCCAGGAGAGGAGTTGGTAAGCGAGGGATTGCGGGTGGTCCTGGACCCTGACGGACGTGAAGACGCGACAGGCGGACTGCTAGGAGGCCCTCACATGCTGCCCGCCGAGGGGGCGCTCTTCCTCACCACCTACCGCATCATCTTCAAAGGCACTCCCCATGATCCTTTAGGTAAGACACATTTGGGGCCAGGAGCCACTCAGGTTTAGCAACAAAGTGCACTTTGTGGACTGTAGGACTATGTTTAGAACTTAATGCTGATAATTTAGTGTCACTTACTGACACTTCAGTGCTATCTTTACAGCGTAGTGTTTATCAACCTGACAGCTGTGTGTGTGTGTGTGTGTGTGTGTGTGTGTGTGTGTGTGTGTGTGTGTGTGTGTGTGTGTGTGTGTGTGTGTATCTGAGTAGTCGGCGAGCAGCCTGTGATTAGAAGTTTTCCAGTGTCCACGCTGACGAAAGACAAAAAGATCACCATTCAGAACCAGCTTCAGCAGAACATGCAAGAAGGCTTACAGCTTCGATCGGCCGCCTTCCAGGTATCATAATGACCATGAGGTTGAGGGTCGGAAACGTTTTTGAAAATAATCTGAATTTCTTACATTTTTATACATCCTTATTCTCTATAAACGGGGTGTGATTGATTTTGACATAATCAATGGATAACGCAACAATTTATCCATCCATCCATCCATCCATTTAATCTGCTGTTAAACAATCTCGAGCACATAGTATTAACCCGGTGACCTGAACGATCTCCACATCATTTACTTATAAGCCTAAAGAATGAAAGAGGAAGAGAACTGACTGTTCTTCTTCTTATGATCTTCTGGATAATGCAATTATGTTCTGTTTATATCCTGCTTCATAAAAACCAAGCTGCAGACCCACGTGCGTTGTGTTCTTAACGTATTATAAAGGTTTTATGGCTCATTCCTATCACTTTACTAACACTTGTTGTATAATTCTGGCCCACGTGAGCGGGTTTGCTTGTGCAGGTACTTGTGCCGCACTGCACCGTCTGAGATGCATCATCATCAGACCTTTATTAATCCACTGGGGATCTCTGTACTGTCCTGTCCAGAGATCTGAACGTACTTAAAAGCAAACCCTGTCGTGCGACTCCAAAAAATTGCGTCGATTATTTACAGATTGCGTTCGTAAGCTCCAGCTGAGAAATATTCTGGCAGTAAACAAACTGATAGATCTCACTAATTCAGAACGTCTGAGGCCCGACCCGGGGACTGATTGATCTTCTGATGCGATTCCTATTAGCTGATTAAGGTGGCGTTTGACGAGGAGGTGACGTCCGAAATGGTGGAGATCTTCAGGAAGCACCTGCAGAGGATCCGGTACCCACAATCCATCTTCAGCACGTTTGCCTTCGCCGCAGGACAGACGGCGCCACAGCTTCTCCTGCCCAAGCAGAAGGAGAGGAACACGGGCTTCCGGTCAGTCCAGGTTTTAGTGTCTGGTCGTCAGTTTACAGAATGCATGAGTGTGAAGGCGGTCAGGTGAATTTTATCACTTGTCCTCAAATTAACGGTCAGACTGAACGCATTTAAGTACCACTTTCTAGACATGGAAGCGTAAAAGATGCTAATACTTTTAATGTCTTTAGACATCACTCTTTTTTTTTTTGCTTTTCATGAAATATTTATCAAATGTAAATAGTGCACAAAGAGTTTTAAGCCGTGCGGTGTTCTCCTCTTTAAAGTAATCAATGTAGAGTCTACTTTTTGTTTTATCATAACACAGGAAAAAAATACTTTGTATGAACTTTGTTCATACACCTATAAAGAGAATCCTGACATTAGAAAACGTCCTGAGAATCACTTTGTCATCGTTTTTGACAGCACGCTCTCCAAAACCATAGTAAAAGGGGCGAAGAGAGCAGGCAAGATCACCATGGGTCGTCAATCCACGCTGCAGAAGAAAAACGAAAAAGGCACGCGTAACATTTGGAGCGAGGATGACGATATCTCCAGTGAGTTAGATGCCTTGCTTCAATGGGGGTAGAAGAAGGTCATGGGGTCCAGTCAGAGGTCACGACCTAGTGTGTGTGTGTGTGTGTGTGTGTCGCAGTATCGGACGACGGCGAGCCGCCCTCGAACAGCACGCTCAAGGCCTCGGACAAGTCCACCATGGAGCAGTTGGTGGAGCGCGCCTGCTTCCGGGATTACCAGAGACTGGGTCTGGGCACCATCACCGCCAGCTCCTCACGCTCTAAAAGCGGAGAGCAGTTCCGCGTGACGGCCGTCAACAGACTGTACTCGCTCTGTCGCAGGTCAGATATCACACAATCTTGTGCATTAAAAGGAATCGATTATTATCTTTCTGAAAGATTTAGATAAACCATCACATACGGAATCTTTATCTAATTAGACAGTTAGTTCCAAGCAGGTAAACACTAACAAAATGACTGCGCTGAACTAGAACCATGTTCAGAAAGTAGCTTGTATTTTTTTCTGAGTCTCCCGAACTTAGTTGCTAAGAACGAAGCACAAGTCTCGTGCTAGCGTGTTAGACGTCATTCGCCGTCGAACGGGAAATGGGTCGTACTTCCTGGTACTAAAATATTTTAGTGCTCCGTTTGAGACGATTAATATAGTCCAAGCGTATAGTTCGGTACAAAGCTCAGGTATGTTCCTGGCCTTGGAATATAAACATCTCGTTTAACCTTGTAAGCCTTCATGTCGTCATGTTAAACATTAATCAGTCTAACTCGTGATATTATTGGCTGTTTACTGTAAATGAAACAACTTGTTTATATCTCTGTGGGGTGTTTTTTTGTGCAGTTACCCCGGGCTGCTGGTGGTGCCTCAGTCGGTGCAGGACGGCAGTCTGCAGAAAGTCGCACGTTGTTACAGACACAATCGGCTGCCTGTAGTGACCTGGAAACACCCTCGCACCAAAGCGGTGCTGATGCGTGCCGGCGGCTTCCACGGGAAAAGCGTCGTGGGGCTGTTTAAGTCTCAGAACCAGACCACGACCGGTGATTATTCCTTTCCGCAAGCTTTTATCTCACGCTCATATATGTAGGATTTTTATTTCTCTGACTTTACACTGACCAAGTGACATCATTTCAAGGGTACGTTCGTAACACGTTCATAATCCTTGCATACGCTCCTGTTATAACTACAGAGCTGATGTACAGATTTTATAAACCTCAAATTAATCTTTTAGTCAAAAGAGGTCAAAACCTTAAGAGGTGTCCCAGAGGTTTATCTCTGCTTTCACACCGTTAAGTAGCATGCTTTAAAGCGTACCTTCGTTTGGCGTTCGTAATACATATATAAGCGATGCATAAATCTTTTAAAATGCCATACTAGATCAGTTATGAAAGGATCGTGTCAAACGTCGAGAGCATTGTATAGAGGTCTTTTATAAAATTAGTTAGGATTCTGTCAAAACCAAAAGTTTAACTAATACTGCTGTGTCCTATTATGTAGGGTACCTACACTGGGCATTCATAACATCTTCATAAGCAATGCATAGCTTTTTTTTGTTGTTGTCAAAGTCCAACATAAATGCCTTAATTTCTGTATATACGAAACACATGATCTCCGTCTCTCCCTCTGTGTCACCATCCGCTTTCCTGTCTAGCTCCCGTCTCTTCGTCCGAGTCGTCCAGTAGTCTGGAGCAGGAGAAGTACCTGCAGGCCATCCTCAGCTCCATCCCTGCGTACTTCAAATCCAACGGCAGCAACACCCTGTCTAACCGCTCGCTCATCGGTCTTTCTCCAGGTACCTCCAGCACTCTCAGAACCTCCTGAGGCTTTATTTTGTACTTGTTTTGGTCTTTCAGCTGTTCCCATTTCATCGAATCTTATCTCCGTGCTCCTTCCTCTCATTGCCCAAGCTGTTATATATATTTATGGGTCTGAGCTGCAGAGGAACTCGAACACAATGTGTGCACTTATATAAGAGGAACAGGACACAAAAGGTCACCTCGAATCCATCTTACCGCTCCGGCTCGTTCGGAGAGAGAAGGACCTGCTGAATCATCAGCCAAGCGTCTCGCACATAATGGGCCTCATTTATCAATCTGTAAGTCAGGTCGTGTGTAAATATTTCCGCGGGCCAAAAAATTCCTGCGAGATTTACAAACATTTCAGTAACAATCCAGATAACTGACGTCGCCTTTATTTAGACGGAACTGGTAACGATTAGCTAACGGTGATGTATTATTATATACTCAGATTACATATAGGAGAAATTACCAGGAGAAAGGATGGATCTAGACAACGACACGATAAAAGAAGAAACAGAGAGGCGTAGGCCGCTCACGCTCACCGATGAAAAGAAAGAAATCGTGAAAGGATTGTGAAACTTTGGGGGTTTTTTTTCTCTGATAAACAAAGATTTTATTTTGCATGAAGTTAAAGGTTAACGGTTGTTCTGCCTCAGAGTCCTTTTTACACCCGGTCACTTCGTGTGTGTTCTCTGATCCGATAGCTATCTGATTTGTTAAAACTGTTCCATTTACATCAGGCCACATAAACGCGTCTCGGCGAATTGGATATCGATCCGATCTTTCTACCCCCGCCCAAAATGTGAATATATTTGACCTCATTACCGGGGTAATCGAAACGGAACACGCTTTGGTGTATGCGGTTTTCAGAACGCGATCAAAAAGAAGACGGAAAAACTCGTTATGACGGTTATGCTACAAAAAACAGCGTTTACTGTTTGTTTCTGGCGCGATTCACGACTCGTGAGTCACTCGTGAGGGAGGAGTATAGCATTGACGTATGTGACTTGAACAACCACATTCATTTACACCTGTCCAGTTTCATCTGAAACGCGTCCCAGACCACCTCCTGAAGGGGTTTGAACCATCGGATTTATATCCGTCTCGAAAACGTTTCGGAGGGCATTTAGACCTGGTCTTTTTACCGTCGGATAGCTATCTGATCACAGAAAACACATGAAGGGACCAGGTGTAAAAAGCCCCTCAGAGGCCTAATTTACCCAAATTAGTAAGATTACCATGTTCTAAAATGCCCCAAAGCCTGAAAGCAATGAGTGCAACGATCACTTCATCACTTTTGGTTTCAGAATGACTCGTGGCCCGTGGAGGACACTTTATTTTTTTTTTCACTGCAGAAATTTGTTCTTGCACAATTTTATTCAGATTCCTGATTATCCAAATAAAGTAGAAGTGTAAATGCACCAGGGACACAAAACACACCAGGAGGTGAATTGTAGGCACTTGGCAACATGCAGATAAAGCAGTTAAAACACTGGACGGTCGCGTCGGAATGTAACGAACTCGTTATTAAATGTTCGTTACAGATATAAGGAGCTGGCTCAGAAGTCTCGTAAAACAGACCCTAAGTAATCGAATTTCTTCCACAGCTACCGAAAGACGGACGTCCAGAATGCCAAAGATGGCTCCTGTCCACTTGGATATTTCTTTCTCCAACAGTTTTGCCAGAGGAGGTGAGTGTGTCACGATCAGCTACTTTCACTAGCGCAAAGGAGGTTATATTTTTTTTCTACTTAGGATTCTGGTATATTTAAAGCCGATTGCCTGTGTTCTGTTAGACAATATGACCACACACACACACACACACACACACCGTGTTGACTTTGGCCTTGCTGTAATTCTCTAAGTGATAGCTCAGCAGATGTTTAGCACAATTCTCACCAGCACAGTTTTAGAAGTACGGAATAAAACGCTGCTATATGAAACTAATCAACAACAAGGTCATGAATTTACATCCTAAAGTTTTTTATTATTATTATTATTATTATTATTATTATTATGATTTTTATTATCACTCTCATCAGCAGTTTGCCAACAAGCACTATTACAGATTAGAGGCAGTCGTGGCTCAAGTGCTTAAGGCTGCTTATGGTTGTTGATTGGAAGGTCAGGGTTCAAGCCCCAGCACCGCCAAGCTGCACTGTTGGGCCCTTGATCAACGCCCTTAACTCTCCCTGCTCTGGTGGAGGTGTTAGTATCACGGCTGCCCCTGGGCTCTGACCCCAGCCTCCAAAGTGGGGATACGTGAAGAAGCGAATTTCACTGAGCTGTAATATGTTTGTGGTGATAATAAAGGCTTATGTCCCAATTTCACATTTAAAGAACTGCACATCATCATTTATCTATACATAGTTTTATTTTATGTCGTGGAACATCCACATAACGTGAGGAGCACAAGACGACATGCATCCAAGACTTCAGCGTGTCGCAATTCTTAGTGACTGTCTCCGTAAAAAAAATAAATCACCATAAAACAGATTACAGCTGTTATTTACAATCGGTGCCGTGTGATGGGACTAAAACGAAGCAGACAAATTCACCGGCGATCGTATCCTTGTAGAAACGTTTCCTTTAAACAAATCGTCGGCCCGTTTGGAGTGAATAGGGGGGAGTGACTTTGAAGACGTGATTGGGGTTGTATTTTTGGTTAAATGTGGCACCACAAGCCATGACTCGGACTCAGCGCTTAACCCCATGCTTTCCTTTCTGATGCCCCTTTTCCACCGAGGCAGTTTGAGTGCAGGTTTGGAGCCTAATTTAGAACCAGTTCTTTCTGTCTCGACAGCCAAAGCACCGGCTCCGAACCAGGAAAGTGGTTCTTAAGTAGCACCAAAACGTTGCTGGTCTAGACTTAAGAACCGCTTGTGTCAGGAGCTGGGGGCGGGGCTACTGTTAGCGCAATTGATAATGTACCTAAAGTTTACTAATGTTTAATACACTTTTACTTTACCGCAATATGATCAGTTATCAGCGCATGTTAGTAGTTAGCTACATGCTAAGGCTAAATGTTTTCTGTGTTAATGATAAAATAACGTTATGTACTGTCTCGATCACAACCTCTGTTTATACAGATTACACAGAGTTGCACGAACACGTCGGATTTGCCGCGTTTGGATGCCGATGTAGGTTCACAATGCCATGAGCATTAACAGTAAAGCAACATCCGCCATTGTCGTTGTGTTTGTGTTTGTCGCTGCTGCGCTAACGTCGCTGGGAAACGTGACACGTATACATTGACTTTTTTTGTGTTTCTTTTGTGCATTTAACCTTCATTTTCTTCCATCCCGATTAATGTTGATAGTCATCCTGTATCTCTGTCACTCTGGGGTTTAAAGGAATATTCCTCTGTTTTCTTTTAATCTAAACTCTATCCATTTTATCTGTAAGGCATGCGTGGTTTACAACAGACAGGAACTTTGTTTTTGTTTTTTTGTTTGTTTTTCCTACTAAAAAAAAAAAATCCAAACTCAATGCTAATAGAAATAAGACTTTATAAAGTGAATTCGTCATGGTGACGTTACACAGGAACCGTACAGGCATGAGGATGTGAAGACAAGGACGCGGGAAAATCTTACCGGAGTTTCATCGACGTTTTTCCGACGTTTTTAAAATGCCTTTTTTTTTTATGGGATCCGTACACCACCAGAGCCTCGTCTCTCCACAGATACTTCCTCTTGGACGATTTATTCCAGCATTCAGGATTAGTTATACGGATATGTAATATGTCTTTGCTTTCTGAACATCATCAGTTCCTCCCAGGATGGAATTTACACAGCGTTGGAAACATTAAGCTTCTGGTCCGCGTTGACGTGAGGAGATCATGTTATCATGCCGCACCACAAGCGCACGTGGGTTTCATGTTCTGCTACGTGCAGACTTTTAACTTCTATGTAATGGGTTAATTGTGGCTATAAGGAGATACTATCAGGAACAGGAACAATACTCTGATATCCCGTGACATTGAATCAGTGCTTAAAGAGGCTCAGTGTGCGCTTAGAAAACTTTCTCCACACCTTTAATTCTTTTCCCAGAGGCCCCAAAAAAAAGAACATGTGCCTATATTTGTGGTGTTGCATGTTCGGTATCGAATTGCTTTGTAATGTCACACTATAATAGCTATAATAGAAAGTAGACACTTCCTATCTTCAAAGTAAACCGTGACCTCGAACCCGTTCCTGCTCTCCGAGATGCCCCGAGAGCTCGTTTCAGAAGCAGCTAAAACGTCAACCACTAAAATTCACACGTGAAAAGCACACGTCTGACACGGAAAGACGACAGAGTCCCGACTCTCTTTAGATCTATCGACTTTAATTCTATACATTGATTGAAAATGTCCCAGAAGTCGATTTTGCCACCGTATAAAGGGTCGAACCGCCACCTGCACCATGGATTCGACTCTTTATCTCACGTCATAGCGGAAGTTAAGATTCAACAGTAAAGGAGATGTTTTTAGATGAGTGGAACCCGCGGTCTTCGGTTTTTATAGTCCACTGTGATATAAACCATCTGGACTACGGACATCAGAGGTGACATACGAGATCTTTTCTCTGATCGAGTCTGGGAGACCGTCGCATTATCCTCAAAAACAAAAACATCAGACGATCCTTCAAAGAAAAAAAAACGTCTTTGGACTCACCGACCCTCCGAAACGTATTTACATCGAGTATTTACATTAGTAAGCATTTCTCACTTGCTCTAATTTAGAATCCGTGTCCGAGGAGAGCTCTTGGCACTTTTTTTTTTTTTTTTTTTTTTTTTGCCCCTTGTGGTCCCAGGATATGGTTCTAGAGCTTTTTTTTCCTAAATCAGAACTTCTCAGAACCGCCACCGTCTTTACAGCGGAGCAAGAAATCTACTAAGAATGTAATTCCTAGCTTCTCGATGGAGACGTTGGGTCGTCCTCACGTTTCTATTACAAATGAGTTTGGAGTGGAAAGACTTTTTTTTTCCTTTTTTTTTTTTTTTTTTTTTAAACTAATTTTGCTTTTTAGAAAAACGTACACTGGGTATTTAGAGGGTTGTGCCTGTGTTTGTATTGTGTGACTTTTACCATCTGATGTTATGCAATTTCTCTGTCCATCTCTTTGTCTCTCTCTCTCTCTCTCTCTCTCTCTCTCTCTCTGTGCATCTTTAACTTACCAGTACTTGGGTACAAGGACAAACTTTTCACTCACACAAACCAAGCTAAAGGGAGAATCCACAATCAAGGTATAGTTCATCTTTAACTAATCCGCTAATCTTTTTCCCACGAATCTTCCCGATGACACGTTTCCTTCCGTCACGTCACGGTTTACTTTCCTAACCTCACTCCCGTAGAGATCAGCGTGTCATCTCGGCCCACCACAAACCTCAGCCCCGTCCTCCGTTCCCCTCCGAACGTGTAGAGTGAGCAGTCAGGGTAGCTCTGTGGTTTTGTAGGAGCAGGTCTGTGCTGACTCAATCAATAACAGTGTCCTGCTGTGATCTGCGGCGATCGCCGGGACATTCCGGCCGAGGACAGCAATTTAAGCGAGCTTTGGTATTCACTTCTAACCTTAGAAGCAGACCCGTGATTATTTTTCGCTGCACAGAATCCAGGCTCTGAGTAAGGAGAGAAATTTTAGAGGAAGATTTTAGTGTGTCTAAATTCATTACCCTGATATGATGCCGTTTTATCAAACACAAACCCTTTGAAACGACTTCCTCTTCCTGCGTTTGTCGTGACATCATCTTTCGTCTTTAACCTTTCTCTCCGTCTGATATCTCTGCATCCCTGTTTCGACGGAAGGTGTGTGGGCGAGTCTGCGCTCCAGCAACAGGTTCAGCCAGCACCTCTCCGCGGCCGACGCCGGGGTACGGCTGGCAGCCAAGGATCTGATGCCCCCTACAGGAAACGAAAGTCTCCAGGCGCAGCTCCTCAAGCACCAAGCGGCTCTCTACATCTTCGGAGAAAAGTCTCACCTCAGGGTAAGGCTCGGAGCATCAGAAAGGTGGTGTCTGTGTTTTCATCCTTCTTCCATGAAAAGATCTCAAAATACGTCCGACTTTTTGACCCAAACTCTAGAGCGATATTTCGGACCGCTGCTAGTTTAAAAATTTAAGAAGACTTGTTAAAGTTATAGTTCTCGATGCGGTGTCCACGGAGGTCCACCGCTGTCTATCTGTTTGTTTCAGTGATAGAAAAGAAATACAAGCAGTCACTTTATTTTATGTCTATATAAGGAACTGTATCGAGATACCTGCAGAATAATGTATGATTCATAGCACCACGTGTAACATAAAAACATGCGGGTTCGAAGGAAAAGAAAACCTCCTCGTTCAGATGTAGCAGCTTCATCACAGAGGATATTGCAGATACAGTACAGACCAAAAGTTTGGACACACCTTCTCATTCAAAGAGTTTTCTTCATTTTCATGAATATGAAAATATGTCATATTCTAGGTTCTTCAAAGTAGCCACCTTTTGCTTTGATTACTGCTTTGCACACTCTTGGCATTCTCTTGATGAGCTTCAAGAGGTCGTCACCTGAAATGGTCCAACAGTCTTGAAGGAGTTCCCAGAGATGCTTAGCACTTGTTGGCCCTTTTGCCTTCACTTTGCGGTCCAGCTCACCCCAAACCATCTCGATCGGGTTCAGGTCCGGTGACTGTGGAGGCCAGGTCATCTGGTGCAGCACCCCATCACTCTCCTTCATGGTCAAATAGCCCTTACACAGCCTGGAGGTGTGTTTGGGGTCATTGTCCTGTTGAAAAGGGGGTGTGTCCAAACTTTTGGAAAGTGTGTACTGTATACGCAGATATTTTACTCCACGCTTCACCTCGAGAAGCTTCCGAGTCGCAATCCAGCTCCAGGGTTTAGGTTTCAGAACCAAACGTCAGCTATCGGATATCATTTCACGAACATTCCCGAAGTGGCTCATTTTGGCCTCAGAGTGCATTTTCCACATGATTATAAATCTGCTAACTGATATAAAACTAATATCTGCTTATAAAGAGAGCTGATTTATCTGTCCAGTTCACAGATTTTGGCTGAAACTGTATTACATTTGAACCCTAGACAGAGCTGCGATCACTCTTTTGTGCACGATGGGAACAGAATCGTGTGTTTTTTTGGCTAGCTGATTTCACATATATTAATATTCGGATGAGCATTCATACAGACGGAGTTGTTCGGAGTTCTTGGCTCTTTTCTCTGCATTCTTTTCATGCTTTGTAAACTGTTGAGGTCATTTCATTCTGTACGATCCACTGAGCATGAACAGGGTGACTGCAACGTGTGTATCGCTACAGACACGGTTCAGAATCTTTCCTCAATCAAATCCTTGTGCTTTTAAGGTCATTAATCATGACACCGAACAACCTCAATTCATGTTTTCTGCCTCATCGCAGCAGTGTCAGGTTTCGTGTCTTTACGTCATCCTTCTTGTAAGTTTGTAAGTGGATTAAGTCGGAGTTCTGTTTCAGGGCTTCAAGCTGGACTCCATTCTGAACTGTGAGCTGGTGCCGGTGGAGTTTGCCGACACACGGCAGACCAAGGCCTCATTCAAAAAGTTCCTGCGTGCTTGTGCTCCCAGTGCCACATCTACTGACTCTAATGAATCCTTCCTTAAAGTCCTGGAGGAGAGCGAATGGATCCTGCAGGTGAGCTTTATCTACCTCTTCATTCTTTTCTATGCAGCAGGTGGTGAGTGAGTGAGTGAGTGAGTGAGTGAGTGAGTGAGTGAGTGAGTGAGTGAGTGAGTGAGTGAGTGAGTGAGTGAGTGAGTGAGTGAGTGAGTGAGTGAGTGAGTGAGTGAGTGAGTGAGTGAGTGAGTGAGTGAGTGAGTGAGTGAGTGAGTGAGTGTGTGAGTGAGTGAGTGAGTGAGTGTGTGTGTGTGTGTGTGTGTGTGTGTGTGTGTGTGTGTCATTCTACAGATCCTTAACAAACCTGATCATGAAATAGATGAATGAAAGTGTTGTAAAAGGAATGATTTATAAATTGTCAAATTATTGTATAGTATCTAAGCACCGCTCGCAAGATCGTGCGGCTCAGCCTTCCTTAACGCCTCCGTAATTTACTCCCTTTTTATATGCAAAAAGTTTTTTGTAATTAATTGTGTCAAAAATAAACAACTCACCGTTATTCGTCACTAGCGATGGATTTCTTTTCTTTTGCATACAATAAGGGGTTCTATTTAGAGTCAGTGTTTAGAGTTAGTGAGAATCTGACTTCGCTTCTGCTCCTGTGAGAACGGACCGCTCTCTCTCCGCTGCTGTGACTCTGACCCTCTACACAAAGCGCTTCCTCTGGTTAACTTTCTTCAAGGAAACGATCCGACACAGATGGGAACTTACCACGCTTAGAACCGTGTCGTCGTCCCCCCCCGACCTCCTGCCCTGAGAACCCGCTTTGCCCCTCGTACACTAGAACAATACTATCTGTGAGGCTGTTTGCCAGGCGAACTCATCTAGCTTAGTCAGCAGTGAACTCTGCCTGTACGTAGCTGACCATGAGTGTAAATACACAGGAACTGCTAAATTCAGAGTCCGAGAATAAACCTGGCGTCTGCTGATGTGTTTGTGTGTATCACAGCTGCACAAGCTCCTCCAGCTGGCACTCATCCTAGTGGAACTGTTGGACAGCGGATCGTCGGTGATGCTGAGTCTGGAGGACGGCTGGGACATCACCACACAGGTGAGATTCCGTCCTCCTCTTTGCTCCGGCGTCTGCTGAGGGGAGGATGGGGGATAGACCAACCATGTCGAAGGTGTTTTTCTGATGCTGCAGATTAAACAAGGTTCCTCACGTTCTTGCAGGCTGATCTCAAATGTTCCACAGGTGAACAAGTGCAGCGTTGTTCACTGGGTGTCGTGTGTCAGCAGCTACGTCCTGCCATGGGCTTGTTAAGTGAAACATGAGGAGAGAGTGTAGCCATGCCAGACACGTGCTGCAACCAGAGCACATCTCTCTCTCTGTCTCTCTCTCTCACACACACACACACTCTCTCTCACTCTCTGTTCCTATCTCTGTACCTCTCTCTCTCTTTCTCTCTATGTACCCCCCCCCTCGCTGTCCCTCTCTCTCTCTGTCCCTATCTCTGTATCTCTCTCTTTTTCTCTCTCTGTACCCCCCCCCTCTCTGTCCCTCTCTCTCTCTCTTTCTCTCTCTCTGTCCCTCTCTCTCTCTGTTCCTATCTCTGTACCTCTCTTTCTCTTTCTCTCTCTGTACCCCCCCCCTCTCTCTCTGTCCCTCTCTCTCTGTCCCTATCTCTGTACCTCTCTCTCTCTTTCTCTCTCTGTACCCCTCTCTGTACCCCCCCTCTCTCTCTCGTGCTCTCTTTCTCTCTGTCCCTCTCTCTGTACCCCTCTATCTCTCTCTCTATACCTCTTTCTCTCTGTCCCTCTCTCTGTCCCTCTCTCTATACCCCACTCTGTACCCCTCTCTTTCTCTCTGTCTCTCTCTCTCTGTCTTTGTCTCTCTCTCTCTGTCCCTCTCTCTCTCTCCTTCTCTCTCTCTCTTCCATCCATGTCTTGTTCTGATATAAATATTATCCATATGTCATGTATTATTATATCTCTCTGACCTCTAGCCTGCTCTAATTCTCTGTTTTGAGGGAAACAGAAATGATCTTGTAGGTTCAATTTCAGCCCTTTCAGATGACACCAGGCATATCAGAGTATTTTTTGGCACTTTTGAAAGTGATTCTACTTTTTTCCATCTGGTTTGATGGTATTGTTTGTACCACGCTAGAAAAATGCAAACGATAATGTAGTTAATGTGGCATACATGAAAGAAATACTTAGATTTTCTAATGCTAGTTAGAATGCTAATGCTAGCTAATGTCAGGTAATATTCGTTGTAATTCGGTTGTAACCGGTTCTGCGGTTCCTGTTTGGTGTGCTAGTCGAAACCTCACGCTCATTGCTCTCTGTTTTACGTTTCTCATGCAGGTGGTGTCACTGGTGCAGCTGCTCAGCGACCCATTCTACCGGACTTTGGAGGGCTTCCAGATCCTGGTGGAGAAGGAATGGCTGTCATTTGGGCATAAGTTCAGCCAGCGCAGTAACCTGACCCCCAGCAGCCAGGGCAGTGGCTTCACACCCATCTTCCTGCAGTTCCTCGACTGCGTGCACCAGGCAAGTGCTAAGGCCTGGTTAGCGAAACGGAAAATTGTATAAAGGCCACAATGAAATGCTCACTCTGCTCCGTTCCTCTCCTGCTCTCCACCTTCTGGTTGCCCTTGAGCCATTTCCTTAGCATGTCGTTTCAGTCTTGTGATTTTTTTTTTATCGCGGTTGCCGTATTTGGATATATAGCTTTGAGGTGGACAGTTTGAAATTAGCGTAATGAAGCAGACACTAACACCGATGCGGTCAGTCCTGTACATGCTCTTTTATATGGCACCATATTCTGTGTATGTATCCACGTTACATCATATGCATCCACAGAACGCAAAGTCACTCGGATCAGATAAAGCTTTTTTCATTCACAACTTCTGACCTCCCAAGATCCAGCTATTTCCTTCTGGCTGCGTTCCTGTCGTCATCACTTTTATATCAGTTTTATATCAGCGCTTAGTTCAGGGGGTTCAAGCTCGCTCTCTTCCGGACAGCAGGCAGGGAGAACAGGGAGAGATCTAGAGATCTGTAATAAGCAGGAAAAGCTCGAAGACTACTCTCACACCCAGATGGGGCCTCGGCACAACTCCCAGCCTCTCGTTCTTATCCATGCAGTTTCCCAGTGTGTGTCGAAACCGAGCTTCGGACTGCCAAAATGACCTGCGTGAAGAAGTATGGCAGAAAGTGTCTGAAAATAGAACTGCCTCATCTTACAAGCAGCTGTTGTTTTCGCCAACAAACACAGATGGCCCCAAATGTGAGAACTAGAGCGAAGTTGGTCCCAGCTGACAATTGGACGGCGGCCACCGTCGTTGTCCGTCTTTCTGCACTATTCCGATTTTTCCCCCGTGACGTCCTTCATCTCAGATGATTTAACAGTCCTTCTTCCTCTGAGCTCAGCCTCATGTTGTCTATAATGGTTAGCTTTTGTGATTACATTAACGTGTCTGATCTGCCATGAGTCTAATCCACTGTACTGACTCTCTCGTTCCAGGTCCATAACCAATACCCTTTGGAATTCGAGTTTAATCAATACTATCTGAAGTTCCTGGCGTACCACTATGTCTCCAATCGCTTCAAGAACTTCCTCTTGGACTCGGACTACGAGCGCCTCGAGCACGGTGTGTGTGTGTGGGGGGGGGGGGTTCGAAGGAATAATCTCTGTTTCTATGGTAACAGTCACCATGCACAAATCCACTGAAATTCAACACTCGATAACAGCGACCCGCCGTCATGAAGCGACGAACGGCGAGCCGAACTGGCCTTTAAAAAAAAAAATTCAGAAGCAGGTCTAAAGATAGCTCACAATTTCTATCTAATGTTTTACAATGCAGGTCTGTAACGGAGATCGGAAATATAAGGGAGGAGAATAAGCCGTGAAATACCCATGATGCACTGCATCGAGAAACGTCAAGCAAACCGTCTTAGTGTAGATTAGCAGTTGGTCGACTTCAGTCTCCATAAGAGTGTCTGTCTGGTTCTCTTGATTTTCCTGCATCAGTGAACAGAGAGTATGAACCACAAGTAACCACAAACTAGGCTACAATACATCTGATATGATAAATAAAAAAGAAAAGGGAAGAAAAGGTTTAAAAAAAAAAAAACAAGGATAATAATAATAATAAACTAAATAATAAAAAAAAAAATCTCAATACAAGGCATCTCATAAATCCAGGATTATACGAGAAAACCAAAAGATAAAACAACAAGCTTTTGGGATTCGAAAGATCCAGACGTGTTTTCGAACTTTTAACACGTGTAAATTTTAAGGTAACGGTATTTTAGGTGATGCAAAAAAATAAAAGCGAATAAAGTAGCACTTGCCTGTAGCGATGCACTTATCACACTGGCGTTTTTTTTTTACCTGCGTACCTGATCCCTTATCTCTTGTTTAGATCTCTCACCCGCTTGCGTTACACTTGACAGCTTTTCTAACAAGCAGCCCTTTGTTGTTTTTCCTCCCTATAAAGGCACATTGTTTGAGGATAAAGGAGACAAGCAGGCCAAGAGAGGGATTTGTATCTGGGAGTGTATAAACCGAATGCACCGCAGAAGTCCCATCTTCTTCAACTACCTGTACAGCCCTTCAGAGGCAGAGGTAAGGGGGAGAGGAAATTGGATTTGGGGTGTGTGTGTGTGTGTGTGTGTGTGTGTGTGTGTGTGTGTGTGTGTGTGTGTGTGTGTGTGTGTGTACACAGACAGGCTGGTGTGTGTGTGTGTGTGTGTGTGTGTGTGTACACAGACAGGCTGGTGTGTGTGTGTGTGTGTGTGTGTATACACAGACAGGCGTGTGTGCGTGTGTGTGTGTGTGTGTGTGTGTGTGTACACAGACAGGCTGGTGTGTAGTGTGTGTGTGTGTGTGTGTGTACACAGACAAGCTGGTGTGTAGGGTGTGTGTATGTGTGTACACAGACAGGCCCGGTGTGTGTGTGTGTGTGTGTGTACACAGACATCCTGGTGTGTAGGGTGTGTGTGTGTGTGGTTGTGTGTGTGTGTGTGTGTGTACACAGACAAGCTTGTGTGGGGTGGGTGTGTGTGTGTACATAGACAGGCTTGTGTGGGGTGGGTGTGTGTGTGTACATAGACAGGCTTGTGTGGGGTGGGTGTGTGTGTGTACATAGACAGGCTGGTGTGTAGGGTGTTTGTGTGTGTGTACACAGACAGGCTGGTGTGTGTGGGTGTGTGTGTGTGTGTGTACACAGACACGCTGATGTGGGGTTTGTGTGTGGGTGTGTGTACACAGACAGGCTGGTGTGTGTGTGTGTGCACAGACATCCTGGTGTGTAGGGTGTGTGTGTGTGTGTGTGGTTGTGTGTGTACACAGACAGGCTGGTGTGTAGGGTGTGTGTGTGTGTGTATACAGACAGGCTTGTGTGGGGTGTGTGTGTGTACACAGACAGGCTGGTGTGTAGGGTGTGTGTGTGTGTGTGGTTGTGTGTGTGTACACAGACAGGCTGGTGTGTAGGGTGTGTGTGTGTGTATACAGACAGGCTTGTGTGGGGTGTGTGTGTGTGTGTGTGTGTGTACATAGACAGGCTGGTGTGTAGGGTGTGTGTGTGTGTGTGTGTGTGTGTGTGTGTGTGTGTGTGTGTGTGTGTGTGTGTGCTTCAGCCTTCGAGGCTTTTACCCCAGTACACTTCGTCTAGTGGTCGTCTCCACTATCCTCTCCAAATATTTCGATCTGCCGTCCCAGATTACAGTCATGACTAACAGCCCTGCACTCTTGCATAAAAACATGTCTGTATTTGACCTTTGAATATAGTCAGGCTTCTTTGTTTTCTTTGAGCTCCATGAAAACAAGAGCTGCAGATGAAGTAACTATAGATGGGAGCAGCTACAGTACAGAAGGGCTTTATATGGCTTTCTTTATTTTCTGTCAGACTTTTTTGCCTTGCGGCCTGACAGGAAGTGTCGCAGGTTTTGTTTGCTGATCTTTTCAGAAAAGTGTCCGAGGGCACCGATCGGAGAGTCGGACGTTTTCTATCCATCATAAAATCCGTCCAAGGGCAAGTCGTGGCCTAATGGTTAGAAAGTCTGACTCGTAATCCTAAGGTTGTGGGTTCGAGTCTCGGGCCGCCCTTGAGCAAGGCACCGAACCCCAAAACTGGCACCGCAGCATAAATGGCTGCCCACTGCTCCGGGTGTGTGTTCACGGTGTGTGTGTGTTCACTGCTATGTGTGTGCACTTTGGATGGGTTAAACGCAGAGAACGAATTCTGAGTATGGGTCACCGTACTTAGCCGTATGTCACGTCACGTCATTCAGTACGATCCACCGCAGACCCCTCGGAGCGTCGACGCTCGCCGTGTTTTCTTAAAACGACATATTTTACGAAGCCTCTTGAATTCTCAGCTAACGTCATTGAAAAACGGACGTATGTTCTTAGCTTTGTTGTGACTCTCAATTGATTACTTACAGTACGCTTGTTTGACGTTCTATATACGTTTTTTTTTTTTGTTTGTGTCTAACTATTTAAAGGTGGGGTCTCTGATGTTTGAAAGCCAATGTTGACATATAAAATCACCAAAACAAACACGCCCCTAACCCAAATGGGTCCCACCCCTGTATCGATAGCTCCGCCCACACATACATACGTAACCCAGGCGACTATCAGAAAGAAATGTGTCTTTATCATAGCTGAAGGGAAGAACAATACGATTGCAGATAAACAAACAAGCAAAAATGACACACAAGCATAATCATGTAAAGGACAAAGGCATATATTAGTTCTGTGTAACAAAGCAAAACCAACGTTACTCACCTATCGAGAAGGAAAAAAGCGCCTCGGCGTCTTAAGTAAAGTCGGCCACATATTCACAGGTCGGAGTTTCCCGAGTCGATAACTCCTGAGCTAAACGCTGTTACTACACAAAACGCGGTTGTAGCTGCCTCTCTACATTACTACGATAGAAAAGAGGTGTTATTTGTGTAGTAACAGCGTTTAGCTCAGGAGTTATTGACTCGGGAAACTCCAACCTGTGAATATGTGGCCAACTTCCTGCTCCTTCAGTTCTCTCCAGCGCTGGAAAGCTGATCCTATATTAACACGTCCTACTTCTTGTCCTTATCGTAAGTCTTTCTTCTCTTTCTTTCTTTGTTTTTATCCTCCATGTCGATGTTAAATCCGCTTTCTGCTAATGTCACACACGCGCACTGAACACTCTCTCCGCCACATATTGACAAGACACGCCCCTTTCTGCTCATTGGCTACACGTTAGTTTTGTATTTGTTTTGTTTTTCGGCCCAGCATTTCTCAAACAATGGAGACCCCACCTTTAAGTGTTTAACGCGTCCAAAAACACCTAGCTTGAAATATTGCATGGATGTAACAGAACAATCGAAAAAAATTTTACAATTAAGATCGGTCTCGACTTTTTTTTGTGGTCATGTCAACGGAATTTAAGTCGTCGGTGTCGCGACGTGTAGTGAGCCGAGGCTTAAACACACAGCACACGGTATATCGATTCACATCCTAGGGAGCTGTTTAGCATTAGCATCATTAGCATTAGTCCAGTTAATGAATCAGTACAAGGAGATTTGTGATATTTTTCTGACATTTTTCGCCTTTGAAGCTACAGCAAATGCAGACGACTTCATCGCCACATTCAAACATCCGTGTGTTAAGTAACAGTCAGTTTAAATTGACTCTGGACACGTACCGCAGCAACCGCGTTGTCGCCGTTCGCTCTCCCAGTTCACGTTTATTTAGTCCAGTCAGGTGATTTATTTCGCGATGTGTATTTCTGCGAACTAGTTGGCACAAAGCAGCCCTAATGAAAACATCATGTTCTTTACCCTCTGGTATGAGTTACAATAAAAAGGAAACATCTTCGTGTTGCATGTCTGCTTCGGATCACGTTTGTGTTATGATGGGAATTTGGCACAGACTTTGTCCCTGTCTGATAAGAGAAAGCCTTTAGCACTTGGTTGGCTCAATGGATGTTTTTTTTTCTTTCCACTCCTGTTTATTCCAACATGTTAAATGATAAAAAAGGAAGTAAAAAAAAAATTCTGTTCCTCTCTGGTGTTTTTCCATATAACTGAATCCCTAGATGTGAGTCGTGTGTTAATCTGCACGATTGCTGTATAATTTGTTGACACGTGTCCTCCGTTATTTAGCCCGTCTTGAAGCCGTCCATCTCCATACCCAACCTGACCAAATGGGAGCTCTACACGGCCGAGACGCTCTCCACCGGACCCTCGTACGATTGGAGGATGCTGGCTGTGTCCACAGAGAGCTCCGAGGAGCCAGACACTATCGCCACTAGCAAGAGGAGGATCGTCTGGCCCTGTTACAGCAGCGTAGCCCGCGCTCAGCCCGACGCCATCACCAAACTACTGGCCGTAAGTCAGGATTCACCTGCTCTCTTGTCCTCTTCCTCCTTCTCCTCCTCCTCCTCTTCCTCATTCGTACGGTGTCAGAGTGGATAGTAGCTGAATGTTTGTATCTCGCAGGACATCGAGAGATTAGAGGGAGAGCTCGGTCAGGTGCCCGAGCGATGGCAGGCCACTCTAGAGAAAGTGCGAGTCAGCGTACAGGACGACCTCAAACAAGAAGGCAACGTAAGAGCTTCTATCTCTTCTTCTCTCGCTCTCTGTCTTTCTGTCTCTCGTCGTTTCAGAAGGCATTATTCAAAGGCAAATTAAAAGGCAAAAATACAGAAGGCATTATTCGTCTTTAATGTTTTTTCGAAAAGTAAACCCTTTACGGCCCTTCAGACGGCACGATACGTTTACTCTAACGATGCTGATACCAATACTGGAATCTGTGATGAAAATAATTATTATTTTATTTCATTCTGTCATTTCCACAACGTGTTGCTGGTATCAGTCCGCTACCAATCCTGCCGAACGGATCTCCTTATCTGTAATAAAATATTCTGCTTCCCAAATTATCTGTAAGGAGAAACTTTACCCCCACACTTTCACCCCCACATTCACGTCATTGTTGTTTTTGTTTGTTTGTTTGGTTTTTTTAATCGCAAATTTTATTTAATGCATTATAAATTTCATTTTATTTATTTATTTGTTTGTTTGTTTGTTTGTTTGTTCATTTAATGAACACAGCTACAACGATTATTATTATTATCACCTTCATTAGAATCAATCTTGGGATTGATGACTACGCATAAATATGCAAATTTGAATACGCCCCCATTTAATCCTACCATTGTAATAACTTATTTAACTATTCGGTATCAGAATCTCTCTTTTTTTCTATGACGGAAATTTAGCAGTTCTTTATCCCGTGTCTCCTTTTAGTTACGGAAACAGCCCGTATCCGTCTCGGGCTTGATCCCTACCTCTAACCTGCAAGTGTATCAGCGCCACTCCATGCTGCACCTCCCTGACAGCGGCCTGGGAGAGGACAGCAGTCCCACGGCGGCCAACGGCATGAGCCGGCGAGCCGCAACACTCTACAATCAGTTCACCCCCAAGAATGATGAGAACAGGTAAAGAGAAAAACGCCCCTTTTCCTCTTGGACTAAATCTCACATTCGAACCGCTTTGTTTCTATTCTGGAACGTTTACTCGTCACACTGTCCTCGTTACCTGGTGCCGTTGTTCTTCTTCTCACAGGTCATTTGAAGGTGTCCTGTATAAGAGAGGCGCATTACTTAAAGCCTGGAAGCGTCGATGGTTCGTCCTGGACATAACAAAACATCAGGTGTGTTACAGACTCTTCTGTCAGTCCGTGTGTGCGTTCGGTTTTCAGTTCAGACGTCTTACTGCAGCTTGTTTATGCAGCTGAGGTATTACGATACAGACGAAGACGTCAGCTCCCGCGGACACATCGACCTGGCCGAGGTGGAGTCGGTCGTGATCGCCACGCCCACCATCGGAGCTCCCAAATACATCAGCGAGAAGGCCTTCTTCGACGTGAGTCATGAACTCGTAATGAAATAATCTTCTGAGAATTTATATATATATAAACTAGAACACTATAAAGGATAAAGAGAATAAAACATATATATTTATCCGTGCATTATTATTATTATTATTATTATTATTATTATTATTATTATTCATTTATTATCTCCATAATCTCACAATTTTACCAAATAAGGAAAGAACATGTACTGTACGGTCACTGAGCAAAAATGTAACTAAACCGTATGACTCAGTCATTCGGTAAACAAGCGAGATCTTTGTCTCTTATTCTATTATCGTCGTACGGTTTAGAGGAGCCTGGCACGTAGCGGCGCGAAGCGAATCAAAACAATGACAACATTAATTCAGTTAGTTTGTAAAAATGTTAACTGGAAAACCATCCTGACACGATACGAGTGCAGCGGCGGTGTAGCTTCAAGGCAGAAGGAGGAAATACACTAAATAAAACCGTTATATCAGTAAATATGTTCAGTGTCTAACAATCTACCGTCAGCTGCTCTTGCCATATTAACATCACCGTACATTGCTGTACATTTTTTGACACTTAATAAAATATATATATATATATTAAAATAAGCTAATGTGCACTTTTAATGTTAAAAGTGATATCCAGCTTTAATAAAAAAAAAAAACATGACCATGACATCCTGTTTTTCACCGTAGCCTCTGATATAAAATAATAAGGGCGGCGATAAAACGATAACGATATGTATCGGGTTAGACACGTGATCGATAAAAAAAAATGTGTTTGATATTTTTTATTCTTCGTCGGAAGAAAACAGAGGTTGCGAAGCAAATTTGGTTGCATTAACAAAGGCACTCACTCTCTGGTAACCTAGCAACGTAGGGAGTGACACGCTAACAGCCAATCATGTAACAGTACCATGTTTGGTTGCGCCATATCGTTGTCTCGTGCCGGTCTGCTGGATTCCATGTTGTTGACATTTCTGTCCTAATAACCGAGGGGATTATGATCAGAGGAAGGTTAAGTTTAAAATAAAAATGTTTAAATGTAATAGATCCTTATTTTAAATGGGTCATAAAAAATATCAATAATTATCGATATCGACCGATATGAAACACCGATATCATGATACAGTTTTCAGCCATATCGCCCAGCCCTAATTAGTTCCTGTAATAGTTTTCACTCTATGCATGATTATATATATATATATATATATATATATTATTATTAGTAGTAGTAGTAGTAGTAGTAGTAGTAGTATTATTATTATTCCATACACCATGCTTTAGTTTCCAGGAAATGATTTTGTTTAAAAATCTTTCCCATCTCCTCACTGTCTCTCCAGCTGAAGACAACTAAGCGGGTGTACAACTTTTGTGCGGAGAACGCTCAGAGCGCGCAGCAGTGGATAGATAAGATCCAGAGCTGCATCTCGGACGCCTGAAGCCTCGAAACCCCGGACACTCCTCCTTCATCACCACCGTCTCCTTCCCTGCAAGGACAGTACACTGTGCGTTAATAGGAGCAAAGCAAAGCCCTCAGTGCCTCAGTGAGATATCAGAGGAACACACTCTCACTTTATCACTACAAACACGTGCACTCAGGCTGCAGAGTCACTGCCAACACTAATCCTCTACGGAAACGTGCCGATTCCCGTCAGACGGGTCTGTTTTACCGCCCGGTCTCTCCTCAGCTCACGAGTCTTACAATGCCGTCGCACTAAAAACTTCCACACGCGAGCGGAATCGACGCAGGAACACATTAGGAAAGGATTCGGCCGCTCACGATCGGAAAAGTACGACGCGTAATATAGAGAGACGCACAATTATTATATAACAAGGCAGTTTATTTGCACTTACTTCTTTGATATGCACTCCTAAAATATCTAGATTTTCTAACAGATAAAAAGCGAGACAAAAAACATTACTTTACGTCCAAAACGTCCGTGTTTATACACAACACGCATACGACTACAAAAAAAAAATACTTTGCACACTAAAAACATAAATATCCACTTTTCTATTTAAGACGTTGATGTTTTAGGTTATTTTTAATACATGAATGTATCTCAGTGCATAACAGGTCAGTTTTTGTGATGTAAATTATTATTATTTTTTTTTTTTGTACCTTTAAAAGAGTAACTCGTTTATGTTCATGGATATTACGTCGACGTTGTTTTGTAAATATCCGTCTATTTTTTTCCCCCCCATACTGTGGTAAAAATGCTCTGGCTTTATATTATACTGACATTTTAACTGACATGAAGCCGCCATACACTTGTTTTTGTTTGTTTGTTTGTTTGGTTTTTTTTTTTAAATATTCTTATTCGATATTACTGACCCAGAAAAGTGCTTCCTGTCTGTCTCGTTTATAAGACGCCGTGTTTGACATGAAGAGAAGTCCACTCCATTTCTAAGCTCCTCGTGCGCCGAAGGGCTCTGAATCTGTGCAACACTACGCGGTTGGCTTGGGTTATGATTTACATTTGACATTTTGTACAATTCTAAGAAACGAAACTGAAAAGAAGTCGCTCGGACTTGACGTCGCTGAGCTCTGTGTTTTGTGGTGCCACTAATATTTCTGTTTGCCTGTTTTGTTTTTTTTTAAATCTGAAATAAATCAAGTTTACTTGAACGTCATTCATAACACGATGAATATGTCGTCATCGTTCGTGATGCTTTCTTCTGATTTACATGTAACTTTTACATTCTTTACTTGCAGTACAGCTAAAATCGGACCGAGTCCCAAACAGCTTCAACGCTACAGGGTACTGTATGTGATCACTACATAGGGCAGGTAAGGCTGATCTGGATTAGGAACTTTACCATACTGTCTATATCAGGGGTCGGCAACCCGCGGCTCCGGAGCCGCACGTGGCGTTTTCATCCATCTGCTGCGGCTCCCTGTAGATTTGGAAAATAAATATTTAATTTAAATGTATTTTGTTTTAGTTAGTTTTTTAAAAAATGTAATTCTAAATTCTAAGATTATGATGCTCTTGTGACATTAAAATAAACCGTGTTTAGTTTTTTGTCGCTCAAAATACGCGGCATTTTTGGTTTGCTGCAGCCGGCAAGTTAAAATTATGGTGTCATGCAGGGATGTCAAGTGTCAGGCATTGAGCGTGACAGTCACGCATTTCGGTCTTTTCTCACGCTCTCCCACTACACATCGTATTTCTCATGCAGAAAAACTGACTATTTATCATACATTTAATAAGCCGCAGCACCCAAAATGTATCAGTCTGCACCGCTGTCTCTATGGAACCGGGCAGGAATCAAGCGCGTCTCAGTTCATAGTCGAGCCTGACACTTATCAGCCAATCAAAAAAAGGGGCTACACAATAGATCAGAAAATCAGAAAAATCAGAATCACAATCAGAAAAGCCTGATTTTCACTGTAAACTGGTTAGGTTATGTGCCTTTTTTTATTATCTGTAGTCATTAATTACACCTCTTTAGCCGTGATGAGACCATCACGTATTTTACACAAGACGTCTCAAATATTTAAACTTGTCCATAACATGTCCCCTGTAATGATTATGTATGAGCTTCAGACAGACAGATTGATTGATTGATTGGTAGAAAGATAGATGAGCACAAGTGATCTGATAAAATACTATTTAGTTAAAGTAATAAGATATTGAACATGTGAACATTCATTCATTCATTCGTTTTCTACCGCTTATCCGAACTTCTCGGGTCACGGGGAGCCTGTGCCTATCTCAGGCGTCATCAGGCATCGAGGCAGGATACACCCTGGACGGAGTGCCAACCCATCACAGGGCACACACACTCTCATTCACTCACACACACACACAATACAGACAATTTTCCAGAGATGCCAATCAACCTACCATGCATATCTTTGGACCGGGGGAGGAAACCGGAGTACCCGGAGGAAACCCCCTGAGGCACGGGGAGAACATGCAAACTCCACACACACAAGGTGGAGGCAGGAATCAAACCCCCAACCCTGGAGGTGTGAGGCGAACGTGCTAACTACTAAGCCACCGTGTCCCCCTAACATGTGATCAGTGCATTATAAATTTAACTAAAACTATACAAGTTAAGTTTAAATAAAATGAAGTTTATTCTTGACAGGAAGTGATTGTAATTCTTAAAGGTCAAGACAGAGATGACGCCGAGGTCCTGAGATCACATGTGGGGAAAAATGACCCAGATGAGTTTTAGGACAGTCTATGAATACAGTAGCAGTTCCTTTAAACAAATCTTATCCAAAGCTTTGGGAAATATGTCACAACGGAAGAAAACTCCAGATGACCAAGTAGGAGGAGATCAGTTCCTAATACCACAGAGGTTTAGACATGATGTTGACATTGTATGTGTCCCTGGTCTCTTTCTTGGCGTTCATGAAGATCTGCTCTGAAGGCACTTAGCCTTCACTCCTGTTGAATACCAAGAGGTTAATTAGAGTCCATTACTGTAAAGCCTCGCTGGAAGTGGACCATAAAGCCAAGCCTTTTAGCTTTAGTAATATTTGATCAGAATAGCGCTGTAACGCTCCTGCAGCCATGTTGTGCTTGGCTCAGGTCATTAGGGACGTTCCTGTGTGCTCTTCTTCGTGTCAGCTGGCTCATACTTTTAGCAGGTGTGGCCCTAGTTTAACATCTGGGCTGGAGCTCAATAGTCTCTCTGAGTGCTCTCCAAATATAGCCGTGACAGGAAGAAGGGGATTAAGCAACCGCGGCAAGAAAAGAAGGATGCAGCGGATGAACAAGTCCCACTGCAACCATTGGAATGAGACAAATGTGTTCTTCTGGCTGAGGCTTGTCAATTTGTTGGACGTGCATTCAGTGGTCTGAAGTCATAGCCGTCGTCCTAAGAGACGCGTCTTAGTTCCTCTTAACAGGCAGCTTGAAACCCACGGCACATTATGTCATAAGACATATAAAAAAAAAAACTCACAGCTATTCATTTAGTAAAGATCGTAATCCAATATTTTCTTATCTATGAAGAGGCTTCCATTGAGAAAAGCAAATAATTATCATACGATTGTCTGTTTTTCGAACTCGTCGGTCAGTCGGAGGAATGTTTGGGAGCACGTTGGGATGAGATGCTTCAGATGGTTGCACCATGAAGGAAGACAGACCAGATGTTAATGTGTGAAGCAGTGAAAGACTGGCTGTTCTCATTCGTACGCCAAATCAGCACATCGGGACTCGCTCGAGCGTGACGAACGACGATTAAGAGTCAAAGCACATTCGATACTCACAAAGAGTGTTACTGGATTGAGAACACATGCATGTTAAAAAAAATGGCATCATATAAACCTGCATGTTAAATTTAGGAAGACGGTTACATGACGATTACATAAGTAGTTATAAATAGGTTTAGGTCAATGGTTATTTCAACAAGTGTCAGCTGCCATTAAACTGCCTTTACCAATTTATATGTCGAGTTGACAAAACGATACAATGGTACTGCGATTTCTTCCCAAGTCCTTATGCAGAAGTTATTTTATAGTTTATAGAATTTTATTAATACTGTTATATCATGTACAGTATACTGTAAGGGTTGGGTATATTTTTTGCATGCTCACTTTATACCTGCTGCGTTAGCACATCCATAAAAATAATAAATAAATTCATTGTCGAATCAGTCACCAATCCTGCAGAGACAAAGATCTCCAAGCTACTGGTAAGACCACCCTAAAGTACCCCTATGCACTCTATGGATCTACTCCAAGGTGCAGTCAATAAAACACTATTGATTATTTTTGTAGAGTGCCCCGATGGTAAATAAAATGCCCTCCAGGGTGCTTTGAGTCAGATAGAACGTGATGAAACGCCATCTCGGTGCACTTTTAGTGGTGAATATGATGCAGTGCCCTTCAGGGTTCTCCTTTATACAAGAAAATATGATCTAAGGTGCACCTATGATGGGAGAATACATAACGCAGTGCCCTGTGGAGTGTCTTACATGCCAGAGAACACGATGTCATGTCCTGTAAGGTGTCTCACTGCCGGAGAACATGACAAATTGCCCCCTAAAGTGATACTATATGCGAAAAAACAGGATGAACTGCCCTCTAGGGTGCAACTACTATACGTGACACAATAAGATGAAGAAGTGCCCTCTAGGGTGGAGAATACCAACATGATAAAGTCCATCCTCCTGGAGTGATGGTTAGGACTCTGACCACGAAAACACAAGTTCTATTCAGGGCATGTGGTAGACTAGTGGTTAAGGTGTTGGGCTACCAATCGGAAGGTTGTGAGTTCAATCCCAGGTCTACCAAGCTGCCAATGTTGGGACCCTGAGCAAGGCCCTTAACTCTCAATTGCTCAGCTGTATAAAAATGAGATAACGTAAGTCACTCTGGATAAGAGACTATGCTGTAAATGTAAGTGCCCACTGTCTAGAAGAGTTGCCCCAAGCCCTCGTACTTTTCTCTTTCTTTTAAAACTCTGCCTGTTCTTTGCAAATTATGATCGACATTTTAATGTCCTGCTCGAGATGGTAATACTATTACTGTGTTGTGTAGCTTTATTCACAAGTTTCCCAGATGTTTTTGGTTTATATCCATGTGTCCATCTAAATGTGTGAATTTATGAACACACAAGATCTCAAATATCCTCCAAGATAAACAGAGTGTAACCGAGCAACCATTGATTTTCAAGGCCGAGAACGCTTACGATTCTTAGCCGGCTGTTCGCTGGCGTTCATCTGTGACCGAAACCCCGAGAGGCCAATCAGAGCATAATACTGTAAAGCCTCTTTGTAAAGGGATCAGAAAACGTTCATCTGTCAAAGATTTATTCCTCAGCAAACGCTGAAACAGGAATGTTCCCATTCCGAAGGGTTTAAGAGAGAATCTCCTGGATGCGATTCAAGCCAACGTACGGTTTCACAGGCCGCAGGGGGCTACGGATGATCTTTTCGCATACTGTACGATCGGGTTGAAAAATTCAGTCATGGGGATCAGACCTTCCTCTGGTGGACATTAGGAACCGCCAGAAACATGCATGGAATTCTGCTCCGTTTCTATAAGTGTTCATTGACTGTTCTGTGTTCATTTCTAAACGGGATGCGGAAGGTTTAGAAAGTGAGCTGTGTTTAATATCAGGTCGTTATTTATCCTGTCTTGGTTTAGTTCTACCTCTAATCACGAGGTCGTGACGAGAAGCGGAAACTCCTCCGTTTTTCGGTTCATCTACATCAACCGCATCATATTTGTGTAAATGTATAAAATTCTACATGTCCAAAATGTACGACCCTTTACGATCGGTGTGAAAATGTGCGTTGTATTTATTTTTTGGGGGGGCTTTATTACACTGGTTTCATTTGTTTTGCTATTATTTAATACAGTTCTTGAAACACGGCTTTAGTCACTTAGGAGTTTTTAAGTATATAAATGAAGCAAAAAATATACAGAAATTATAATGGACCACTTGTGGACTAACTGGAATTAAGAAAAAAAGTGTTTTTTTTGACATTTTATAAATGAAAGGAATGAAAAAAAACTCAAATGATGATTAAATCTATATTATTATTGTTATTTATTTATTTAATTTATTTAATTTCAGCTTTTTTATGATTCATGTTCAAGGGTAAGTTGAGAATAAAAGGCATTAAATGACACTAAAGTTTCATCACAATGCCAGTAATAGGTGTGTGTGTGTGTGTGTGTGTGTGTGTGTGTGTGTGTGTGTGTGTGTGTGTGTGTGCGCGTGTTGCCCAGTTACCAGGATGCATCCAGGCATGTTCTGCATGTCCTCTTCTGCTCTGCACCTCAGAATGAACTGTGTTTGCTCTGCTGCTGTGCGTTTGTTTCAAAAATACCCACAGATTATCATTTCAGTGCAACAATCCTTCTCTGTTCAGGCGAGGAGGAGACACAGCGGATCAGCGGCGCTTCATGTGGGTGCCAGGTACCATGTGTCTGTTTTTGATGCCAGAGAAGACCGGCGTCTCCTCTATACGCTGTACGTGTTAAAGGTTTGCCGTGACATGCGGAGTCGTGTTTCTCGTCAGACAGAAAGGTGTTTGGTTTGTCTCATCCTGCGTTTTCAGTTTCGATCTCATTTCTGGATCCGTGGGTTCAACCTAAGTTCGAAACACCACGATGTTGCGTGACAGATGGAAATATGTTGAAACTGAAAGCTTTTGTCGTTCTTCAAATGGGGGGAAATTGATCTGAGACTCGCCTTTAACAATCTACAGCTGCTTGAAGTATGAGGTCTTGTTGGTTGTGTCATCTCTCTCTCTCTCTCTCTCTCTCTCTCTCGCATCGCATCTCAGCGGACTCATTGATTATCTAGATTCCAGGTTTTTTTACGAGCAAAATTCCAATCATATGTTTAAATGTTTTTTTTTTCTCGAACATTATTTGAGTGCATGGAGTCACGTCCCAGTTGCTGCTTTACAGCCTGTAACCACAACAAATCCATGCCAGCAGCCCATATAAATATAGCACCCAAATCCACAGTCAAGCTGGAGGGTGGAGAATGGATTTGGGATCCTGTTCCCTTACCAAGGGACAGAGGCTGTGGAGCTCCAGCAGCTGTACCACAACCCATCTGGAACCACCTCAGCACCTGCCGGCTATGAAGAGAAAATTCCTTCAGTTCTGGCTGAAACCCAGGAGTTTTTTTTTCATGCCTTCTTGATTCGTCGATCCTACTTCCCTCGGCCCGTAACGCGGAAATCCATCCAAGTCGTCCATGTTTATATTGTTATAACGTACAGTACTTAAAAATCACAGAATGAGGAGATAGAAGAATTCCAGATCAAGGACCTAAATTATTTATATTTTTGGTGGAAAAAATGACTAGTGATAAGTTATTATTATTTTCCTATAAACAGCCTCACTTGTCTTTCAGTGATTTCACATTCACACTCTCACTCATTCATTTTCTACCGCTTATACGAACTTCTCGGGTCACGGGGAGCCTGTGGCTATCTCAGGAGTCATCGGGCAACGAGGCCGGATACACCCTGGACGGAGTGACAACCCATCGCAGGGCACACACACACTCATTCACTCACACACTCACACACTACGGACAATTTTCAAGAGATGCCAATCAACCTACCATGCATGTCTTTGGACCGGGGGAGGAAACCGGAATACCCAGAGGAAACCCCCGAGGCACGGGGAGAACATGCAAACTCCACACACACAAGGCAGAGGCGGGAATCGAACCCCTACCCTGGAGGTGTGAGGTGAACATGCTAACCACTAAGCCACCGTGGCCCCCGATTTCACATTCAGTATCATATTAAAGGGAATTTGAATGCAGGACTCCCAGGTTCTAGGTGGCAATGCAGCTATATGAAGCATTGAAGCTAAATTATGGCCGAGAATCGGATGGATGGTGCGTCTAGGAGACGAGCGTGATGGTGTTTGATCGAGGTGTTAAAAAACATGACGTGACATACGGCTAAGTACGGTGACCCATACTCAGAATTCGTTCTCTGCGTTTAACCCATCCAAAGTACACACACACACACACATAGCAGTGAACACACACACTGTGAACACACACCCGGAGCAGTGGGCAGCCATTTATGCTGCGGCGCCCGGGGAGCAGTTGGGGGGTTCGGTGCCTTGCTCAAGGGCACCTCAGTGGTGGTATTGCCGGCCCGAGACTCAAACCCACAACCTTAGGGTTAGGAGTCAAACTCTCTAACCATTAGGCCACGACTTCCCCCAGACTAAAGCACTAGATTAAAGCACTGCTGCGTTGCGGTCTTTAAGGCGCACGGACTAAATCCAACTGCAGAGCTTTAAGCTGGTCATCGAACAGCATCTGGTGCTGCAGGAAAACATTGAACGATATTTAAACCGAAGTCCACTCAGAATTTACTCAAATATCATGTTACCTAACGATTAATATCCAAGGGTCGAGAGGTCTGAGCGACAAACTTGGTCCAACATCCTGTCTAATGCCAAAACTCTATAAACCCTACAAGTCCCAACCCAAACCCTGTAAGCTACTTATAAAGTCCAGACTGTTTTTGCCAGAAGTAATATTTATAAAGTAACATCATACCTTTCTAATGAAGCCCGAGGGCTATTAAAACGTCCACTTTCCCTAAATAGTTTTACTATTTAAGATCTTTAAGCGTTCTCGTTCATTACATTGGCATCGTTAAATTCCAGATATGAGGAAAAAGTAAAACATTTCATACGAGGATGGAGACTCGTGCATGAGAGCAGGCTTCTCCACACGGATGCTCTGCGCTCCTTAGACCGGAATAGATCGGATATAACTCAGAATTCATGTCTATCGATATAATGCAGGACAAACCGGTGAGTTATTACTCGGCTTCCATTTTACTAAAATGACTCGAATAAATTCGTTAGTGATATTTTCTTTCCACTTATCTGTTAAACACATGATCGTATTAACTTGATCCTTGATGCACTTCCAGTTTGTCCTGTGAATGTAGCCTGTAGCTGAACAGACTAAACTCGGTCACGTTCGACAATTAAGTCTCGCGATATACATTTCTCTGGAAAGCCGAATGTTTGACAGCCGAGTTAAATTTCTCAATATGGTGGAACCTGTGTGTGTGTGTGTGTGTGTGTGTGTGTGTGTGTGTGTGTGTGTGTGTATGGTCAAAGTCTAAATGAGATTACATCATTAATTAAATGGCACAGAGCGTACAGAACAGAGATCAATGACGTGTTTGAAAGATGATTTCATGTAATTTGTTTTTTTTGTTTTTTTTACAAAAATAACTTTTTCGCCTTTTACGGGTTTTCTTTCTCACAACAGAAGTGATTTATTTCAGGTTTAAAAGTTATGTGTAGTAATATTTTGGGCAGGTAAGACGCAAGGAATTCAGTTCGATTCAAGTTTATTTGTACAGCGCTTTTAACAACTGACATCGTCTCAAAACATAGAACAGGTTAATATAAAGATTAATAAAATACAAAATTTATGATTAATATTAGATATATTTAAATGTGTTTGTATTTATACCTAATGAACAAGTCTGAGGTGACTCAGGTGAGACTGTGGGGAGGAAAAACTCCCTTGAAGGTAAAGGAAGGAACCTTGAGAGGAACCAGACTTAAAGGAGAACCTCATCCTCATCTGGGTGACACTGCAGAGTGTGATTATAAATATACAGTCTGATAAATGTTGTATTGATGATGAGACGGTTGTCCTCAGAATATAATGAGTGCAACATTTATTTTAAAAAAAAAAGCTTTTACTTTAGGTTAAAGTTTTGTTTTAAGAACTTTAATATTTTGAATGAACATCTTTAGGAAAGGTTACAGCCTTTGTTTTGTTTTTCATCATATCCATCACTTTACCTATCCAACACGCAGTCGATCGACTCTTCGAGTGGAACACCAAGCATATTTACTTTATTCCGTTTATTCAAACAGAGACCGCAAAACATGTTATAACTACCGAGAGAATCGACGCTTTCCTCAGATCTGTTGGTTTAATTTGCAAGTGACGACTCCATAGTGTTAAATCTACACTGGGTTTTTCACATAGCATGGAACAAACCGTTCAGGGCTCCGCCATATCGTGAAATAAAACTTCACAGCTTTACGATTCTTTACACTGATTCACACAATTATTGGGACGAATATAACTTTTGAACTAATGAATAAATCATTATTTGTGTAAAAAGATTTTGCACTTTGTATTGAGAAAAGTTATGGAAATGTGCAGACCAAGCAGAAGAGCAGTGCTGAGTGGATCAGAAGAAGTGTGTGTGTGTGTGTGTGTGTGTGTGTGTGTGTGTGTGTGTGTGTGTGTGTGTGTGTGTGTGTGTGTGTGTGTGTGTGTGTGTGTGTGTGTGTGTGTGTGTGTGTTTGTGTGTGTGTGTGTTTGTGTGAGCATGTGTGTATATTTTTGTGTGTGAGTGTTTGTGTGCATTTGTGTATGTGTGTTTGTGTGTGTGTGTGTGTTTGTGTGTTTGTTTGTTTGTTTGTTTGTTTATAAGCCCTGGAGAGTGGCTCCATGACACACATGAGAGAACCTTTTATCATAGAGCTTTTATTAGTGTGAGAACGATGCTGCAATCATTTGAAAAGTGTCAGCTTGCAGCATCAAAGAGCCCAATACAGTCCATCTGTATGTTAATTTCCATCTTATGCACAGTGTCTGATGTATTTATATAAAGAATCCTTACGAGGTCCTGGGTGATTTATTTAGAGCGAGAGCGACATCTGGTGGACGAGACTGGAAATATTAATATTTATTGTTTGGGTTTTTTCACTTGACTATATTTAAAAGTGCTATTTCCTGAACTTAGAAAAGATTGTGTAAATAAATAAATACACAAACCCAAGGTAAGTCTTATTTCTTCATGTGCTATTGGGACTTCAGTTGCAATTTATTCCGTCTGTAAGCGATAACTGGATTAATCGCTCTTTTATTCATCTACAGGAGGCACTTTATCCTGAACGGGTTCACACTGGATCCGAAGTCTATCTCAGGAGCGTTAGGGGTGAGATGGGAACACACTCCGGGTGGGATACCGGTTCTCCGAGGACATACACAAACACACACACACACACACACACACACACACACACACACACACACACACACACACACACACACATTCAAAATAACTGCAGACATTCTTGAAAAGTCACATGTACATTTGGCAGATGCTCTTATCCAGAGACACTTATATTTATCTCACTTGTACAACTGAGCAATTCAGGGCCTCGCTCAAGGACTCAGAAGTGGCAACTTGGTGGTCCTGGGATTCAAACTCACAACCTCTTCCCAGGGCTCTCAAGTTTTGAAGACAGGCAAGAGTGACATTTCCAACCCCCCAGCAACCCCGTCGCCCCCGAAAAGAAATGTGTTTCACCAGGATCACTGACAATGTATTTGTTCAATTTCCATTTATTAATGTGTGTGTGTGTGTGTGTGTGTGTGTGTGTGTGTGTGTGTGTGTGTGTGTGTGAGAGAGAGAGAGAGAGAGAGAGAGAGAGATTATGACTGGTGGTGTTTATTGTAAGTGTTTGTTGCCTTTTTTAGACTCCTTTATCATTTGTAATGTTGCTCCCATTTAAAACAGTTCGGCTCAAGCACAGACATTTTTAGGGTCATGATTGAGGACAATGTCCCGTCCAGAGACAAGCTGTTTCGTGTTGAGGTTTTGTTCGAACCGACCATCGAAAATACCCTCTCTAATGAATATGTTTTTTTTTTCATCGGTTGTTGCGTTAAATCTTACCCAGATACAATAGTGCTATTTTGATAGGCTGATAAGTGTCAGGCTCGACTAAGAGCTCCAGGGGAGACGTGCTTGATTCCTGGCCGTTTCCATAGAGACAGCGGTGCGGACTGATACATTTTGGGCGCTGCGGCATATTAAATATACGATAAATAGTCAAAAAGTTTTTTCTGCATGAGAAATACGATGTGTGGCGGGAGAGCGTGTGACTGTCACTCTGGTGGGAGGGGGAACATGTCCAGAGTCGTGGTTCTAATAGTGCAGGGGATGCAGTCTTATTTCATCCTAGTTTAAATGCAAACATTCTCTTTAAACACGAAGTGGTGCCACAGACTTCGTTTAGTCAGAGCTGAAATCTATGGTTTCACTTTACCTCTTGTTAACATTTATGCTTCCGTTAGCGGGCCAGAGAGAATCCAGTTTTTTAAGAAACTAGGTCGAGTACTAAACGATCTTAAATCACAGGATATCAGAATGCAGAGGAACCACACCATCAATCAGACCATACAATAATCAAGGTAAGGTTTATATTTATTAACGGAAGGTAAAAGAAATTCATACTGGCATTTAGCAGACAAATTTATCCAGAGTGACTTACATTTTATTTCAATTTATACAACTGAGCAATTAAGGGTCATGCATAGTGTCAGCTTGGTTGACCTGGGATTCGAACTCATGACCTTCCGATTAACAATCTAACGCCTTATCCACTGAGCTACCACATTTAAAACAGAAAACTTTTACAGGACACTTGGGAGACATGGCAAATGGAAATAAGAACTACGGTAATATCGCAGTGGTGGAGATTGGAAAAGTGCAAACAAGGGTTTTTTTTGTCAGCGGTACTCATCCTATGCTCATAGAAAGTTAAAGATGTTGATACAGAGTCTTTAACTTGAACGTGTGGAAATAGAAGGAAAAATTATGACATGGAGTGGGCACAAGCTGGGAGATGGTGAAAAGAGGGTACAGCTAAGTGAGCTATTATGGAGTATAGAGTGGAAAACAACAGCTATGTCCTTTAACAAAGCTGTTGTTTTCCACTCTATACTCTATACTGCTGAGGATTCAGACCCACAAAGCCAAGCTGAACTTCCAACTTCTCCCAAAGTTTATACCTGACCAACAACAGGATCTCATTTGAGAAAGTCACAAATCTGTAGGAGGCACGGTGGCTTAATGGTTAGCACGTTCGCCTCACACCTCCAGGGTCGGGGGTTCGATTCCCGCCTCCGTTTTGTGTGTGTGGAGTTTGCATGTTTTCCCCGTGCCTCGGGGGTTTTCTCCGGGTACTCCGGTTTCCTCCCCCGGTCCAAAGACATGCATGGTAGGTTGATTGGCATCTCTGGAAAATTGTCCGTAGTGTGTGTGAGTGAATGAGAGTGTGTGTATGCCCTGCGATGGGTTGGCACTCCGTCCAGGGTGTATCCTGCCTTGATGCCCGATGACGCCTGAGATAGGCACAGGCTCCCCGTGACCCGAGAAGTTCGGATAAGCGGTAGAAAATGAATGAATGACAAAAGCTGTACAAGAACTTCCTACAAGCCGGACCCCTGGACTTGATGGAATTCCCACAGGGTTCTACAAAGAATTCTGGGATGCTATTATAAAGATGTTATTATGGCTTCGGGATGTTTTTATTTCGTGGGTCAGTCTACTTTATAATGGGCTGAATGCATGGTAAAGGTTGCTGTGGGTTTGTGTGCTGTCCTTATTCCTAAGATTTGGGTTGCTAGGCTTAAAAATTAAAGGTAAACAAAATATAAATTCTTTCATACTATCTGTTTATGACCTTACTGTCATCATTACAAACAGAGAAATCGGACTCAAAGGGGAACCTCATCCTCATCTGGGTGACACTGGAGGGTGTGATTATAAATATAAATGTTGTATAGATGCAAAAGATCACATGGAGTTCACATCTCTTTAGTATCGCAGAGTCTAACTGGAGCTGGTAGGTCTCTAGATGCCTCAGTCGGCCTCATCTCAGTCTTCGTCGCCGGGAGGCAATCGGAGATGATAAGCTCTTCCCCTTAAGGTAGCTGGAGAACCCTGTATAAACTCCCCATTGACAACAGATCTGGTAACCTCAATGGTGGATAACAGACGGGATAATAGCCACTAACAGATACAGGACACACCTGGATCCATCGATAAAAGGCACTTGTCCCTTCTGTCCTGTTGTCAGTTTCTCACTTGTTTTTAGAATGTAACCTTACAGTCCATGTTTGATTAATTAAAGGGTTGGTCTGAGAAATCGGGACCCAAAGACAGCTTTAAAGGCAGAAAAAGAGACATGCTACTGATTTTTCTTTGGACAGGCTAAGCTGGCTGAGTGGCTAAAATAAATGGGACGGCTTCAACTGATATTGTAATGTCTATGAGGTCTTTGTTGCTGTTTTAAATTTTGTTAATTAAAGAGACTATAAAAAGTAAAAAAAAAAAAGTCTATCTTTCGGTGTTTGGAAGTGAAAGGTGTTTACATGAAGAGGGAAATTAGAGGGTTTTTTATTTGTTTATATATTAGTAATATTAATATTAGTGATATTTCTTATAACTCTGTCCCATAAAACAATTTACACATCTTAAAGTTTAAGATTAGCAAATATAGAAAACGTTTATTGTGAAAGTGTGTTATATGAAAAACTCATCAGAGATTTTTTATTTTCTATTTGATATATATATATATATATATATATATTGCCTGTAATGAGAGTCTGATCATAAACTAAATGTTAATTACCTGAACAGGTCAATAGTTGAACTTAAACATTTTTTGAGTAACCAATGATCAAATTTTGTTGTATTTATTTTTTATTTATTCGTTTACTTTAATTCATTCTGTCTTTATTATGTCTTTGCTGAACGAACTGTACAGTAAGGCCGAGAGATTAGAGACTGTGAGGGACGGTACTACAGCACACGGTCTCACCCTGATCAGTCACACAGTGGCGCTGCAGTGAGATATACTATAATAAATCCTGGAGCTGGTATGTTATTCACGCAACATGAGGACCAGGTCGGCTATTTTAGTAGATAGACATTTTGAATAGTGTGTTAAGATTTTACAAACTCATTCGAATATCATAACTAAACTTCAGTGTCTTGTTCCATCTCCAATATAAATGCTTAAACTCTGATATCTCTAATATCCATAAAATCATTTCACACATGCATTCGAAGTGCTTAGACCCTGTAAAAAAGCTGCTAGCTGCTATATTTATAATTCTGGTATCCGTGTTCGTATAGTGTGAACAATTATTAGGCAAGTTGCATTTTTGAGGATTTTTTTTTTTTTTTTACTGTAAAGCTTCAGTGCTCTCGGTCAATCAAAAAGGTTAAGGTTAGACACCGTTCGGAGCTATGTACTGTTTTTCCTTCAATGTAATCTCCAATAAATTAAGAAGGGCCGACAAGTTCTCCACAGGGTTTAGGTCAGGTGAGGAAGGACGTGTCATTATTCTTTCATCTTTACCGGCTATGAATTTTATTTTTAATTTTTTTTATTTGAATTTTATTTATTTTTTTATTTATATTATTTTTAGCCATGAAGTGGTCTTTGAAGCATGAGATCGAGCACAGTCTTGAAAGATGCAAGATCCTGTACCACTGCTTGAAGAAAGTGTCTTCTAAATACCGGCAGTAAGATTGGGATTTGATTTAGAGTCATCTTCAACACTAGCTCATCTTTAATAATACCAGCACATACCTGTACCCCACCAACACCATCCATCAGGACCGCCAAGAGTCACTCTCATCTGTTGTCAAGGGAAAAAAAGTTTGAAAGTTTGATTGACGGGAGAGCCGGCCGGCTAGGGTTTGATTTCAGCCTAGCATGGACACCCGCCTGCTTGCCACGCTTCTGCTTCCGGCGTCCCCTCTCCTAGTCACTGGCATCAGGTGACACTGAGGACTGGAGGCCTGGTCTTGTCATACAGTGAAAGTGAAAGCGACGTGACATACGGCTAAGTACGGTGACCCATACTCAGAATTGGTTCTCTGCGTTTA